>NW_028270148.1:68506824-68509324 GCF_037043375.1 Chiloscyllium plagiosum | reverse complement strand
GAGAACACGAGGGAGAGAGAGAGAGAACACGAGAGAGAGCACGAGAGAGAGCACGAGAGAGAACACGGAGAGAGCACGAGAGAGAGCACGAGGTAGAGAGAGAGAGAGAGCACATGAGAGAGAGAAACACACGAAGAGAAAGGACACACGAGCAAGAAAGAACACACAGAGAGAGAGAGAGAGAACACACGAGAGAGAGAGAGAGACACACGAGGAGAGAGAGAGAGAGAAAACACGAGGGAGAGAGGAGAGAAACGAGGGGGAAGAACACGAGGGTGAGGGAGAGAGAGAGAGAGAACACGAGAGTGAGAACACGAGCGAGAGAGAGAGAACATGAGCGAGAGAGAACACGAGTGAGCGAGAGCGAACATGAGAGAGAGAGAGAGAACACGAGAGTGAGAACACGAGCGTGAGCGAGAGCGAACATGAGAGAGAGAGAGAGAGAGAGAGACCACGAGCGAGTGATCACAACAAGAGTGAGAGAGAACACACGAGAGAGAGAGAGAGAGAGAGAGAGAGAACACGAGGGAGAGAGAGAGAGAGAACACACGAGGGGGAGAGAGAGAGAACACACGATCAAGAGAGGAGAACACGTGGGAGAGAGAGAAAGAGAAAACCACTAGAGAGAGACAGATAGAGAGAGAGCCACAGAGAGAGAGAGAAAACACACGAGAGAGAGAGAGAACATGAGGGAGAGAGAGAGAACACGAGGGAGAGAGAGAGAACACGAGGGAGAGAGAGAGAACACGAGGGAGAGAGAGAACACACGAGGGGAGAGAGAGAGGTAAGATGAGCTAGAGACAGAGAGAGAGAGAGAGAGAGAACACACGAGAGAGAGAGAACACGAGGGAGAGCCGAGAGAGAACACGAGGTAGAGAGAACACGAGGGAGAGAGAACACGAGGAGAGAGAACACGAGGGAGAGAGAGAGAACACGAGCGAGAGAGAACACGAGGGAGAGAGAACAGGAGGGAGAGAGAACAGGAGGGAGAGAGAACAGGAGGGAGAGAGAACCGGAGGGGGAGAGAAAGAGAGAGAGAGAGAACACACGATCAAGAGAGGGAGAACACGTGGGAGAGAGAGAAAGAGAAAACACTAGAGAGAGAGACAGAGAGAGAGAGCCACAGAGAGAGAGAGAAAACACACGAGAGAGAGAGAGAACACGAGGGAGAGAGAGAGAACACGAGGGAGAGAGAGAGAACACGAGGGAGAGAGAGAGGTAACATGAGCGAGAGAGACAGAGAGAGAGATCACACGAGAGAGAGGAGAACACGAGGGAGAGCACGAGAGAGACACGAGGTAGAGAGAGAGAGAGAACACGAGGGAAGAGAACACGAGGAGAGAGAACACGAGGCAGAGAGAACACGAGGGAGAGAGAACACGAGGGAGAGAGAGAGAACACGAGCAAGAGAGAACACGAGCAGAGAGAGAGAGAACACAAGGGAGAGAACACGAGAGAGAAGAATACGAGAGAGAGAGAGGTTACATGAGCGAGAGAGACAGAGAGACAGAGAGAGAGAGAGAGAACACACAAGAGGGAGAGAACACGAGGGAGAGAGAGAGACACGTGGGAGAGAGAGAGAGAACACACGAGGGAGAGAGAGAGAGAACACACGAGCAAGAGAGAGAGAGAACACGTGGGAGAGAGAGAAAGAGAAAACACTAGAGAGAGACAGAGAGACAGAGAGAGAGCCACAGAGAGAGAGAGAGAGAGAAAACACACGAGGGAGAGAGAACACGAGGGAGAGAGAGAGAACACGAGGGAGAGAGAAAGGTAACATAACGAGAGAGACAGAGAGACAGAGAGAAAGAGAAAGAGAGAGAGAGAGAGAGAGAGACAGAGAGAGAGACAGAACACATGAGAGAGAGAGTACACGAGGGAGAGAGAGAGAGAACACGAGAGAGAACACGAGAGAACACGAGAGAGAGCACGAGAGAGAGCACGAGAGGACACGAGAGAGAGACACGAGAGAGAGCACGAGAGAGAGCACAGAGAGAGAGAGAGAGAAAACAGGACGAGAGAGAGAGAGAACACGAGAGAGAGCACGAGAGAGAGCAACGAGAGAGAGCACGAGAGAGAGAGAGAGAGAGAGAGAGAATACAGGAGCGAGAGAGAGAGAGAACACGAGGGAGAGAGAACACGAGGGAGAGAGAACACGAGGGAGAGAGAGAGAACACGAGCGAGAGAGAACACGAGCGAGAGAGAAAGAACATGAGGAGAGAACAGGAGGGATAGAGAACAGGAGGGAGAGAGAGAGAGAGAGAGAGAACACGAGAGAGAGAACACGAGAGAAAGAGAACACGAGCGAGAGAGAACAGGAGGGAGAGAGAACAGGAGGGAGAGAGAACAGGAGGGAGAAGAGAACAGGAGGTAGAGAGAACAGGAGGGAGAGAGAACCGGAGGGGGAGAGAGAGAGAGAGAGAGAGAGGGAGAGAGAGATACAGAGAGAGATACAGAACACATGAGAGAGAGAGAACACGAGGGAGAGAGAGAGAGAGAG
>NW_028270148.1:68502190-68503824 GCF_037043375.1 Chiloscyllium plagiosum | reverse complement strand
GAGAAAGCCACAGAGAGAGAAAACACACGAGAGAGAGAGAGAGAACACGAGTGGAGAGAGAGAGAACACGAGGGAGAGAGAGAGAACACGAGGGAGAGAGAGAGAACACGAGGGAGAGAGAGAGGTAACATGAGCGAGAGAGACAGGAGAGAGAGAGAGAGGAGAGAGAGAGAGAGAGAGAACACACGAGAGAGAGAGAACACGAGGGAGAGCATGAGAGAGAACACGAGGTAGAGAGAGAGAGAGAACACGAGGGAGAGAGAACACGAGGGAGAGAGAACACGAGGGAGAGAGAACACGAGGGAGAGAACACGAGGGAGAGAGAGAGAAACACGAGCGGGGAGAGAACACGAGGGAGAGAGAGAGAGAGAACACGAGGGAGAGAGAACACGAGGGAGAGAGAACACGAGGGAGAGAGAACACGAGGGAGAGAGAACACGAGGGAGAGAGAGAGAACACGAGCGAGAGAGAGAGAACATGAGGGAGAGAACAGGAGGGAGAGAGAACAGGAGGGAGAGAGAGAGAGAACATGAGAGAGAGAACACGAGAGAGAGAATACGAGACAGAGAACACGAGAGAGAGAATACGAGAGAGAGAGAACACACGAGCAAGAGAGGGAGAATACGTGGGAGAGAGAGAAAGAGAAAACACTAGAGAGAGAGACAGAGAGAGACAGAGAGAGAGAGCCACAGAGAGAGAGAGAGAAAACACACGAGGGAGAGAGAAAACACACGAGGGAGAGAGAACACGAGGGAGAGAGAGAGAGAAAACACGTGGGAGAGAGAGAGAGACAACACACGAGGGAGAGAGAGAGAGAACACACGAGCAAGAGAGGGAGAACACGTGGAGAGAGAGAAAGAGAAAACACTAGAGAGCCAGAGAGAGAGACAGAGAGAGAGAGAGAGAGAGAGAGAGAGAAGAGAGAGAGAGAGAGAGAGAGAGAGAGAGAACACACGAGAGGGGGAGAACACGAGGGGGAGAGAGAGAGAAAACACGTGGGAGAGAGAGAGAGACAACACACGAGGGAAAGAGAGAGAGAACACACGAGCAAGAGAGGGAGAATACGTGGGAGAGAGAGAAAGAGAAAACACTAGAGAGAGAGACAGAGAGAGGACAGAGAGAGAGAGCCACACAGAGAGAGAGAGAAAACACACGAGGGAGAGAGAAAACACACGAGGAGAGAGAACACGAGGGAGAGAGAGAGAAAACACGTGGGGAGAGAGAGAGAGACAACACACGAGGGAGAGAGAGAGAGAACACACGAGCAAGAGAGGGAGAACACGTGGGAGAGAGAGAAAGAGAAAACACTAGAGAGACAGAGAGAGACAGAGAGAGAGAGAGCCACAGAGAGAGAGAGAGCCACAGAGAGAGAGAGAAAACATGAGGGGAGAGAGAGAAAACACAAGGGAGAGAGAGAGAGAACACATGAGGGAGAGAGAGGGAGAACACACGAGGGAGGGAGAACACAAGAGGAAGAGAGAGAGAGAGAACACACGAGCAAGAGAAGGAGAACACGTGAGAGAGAGAGAGAAAGAGAAAACACTAGAGAGAGAGACAGAGCCACAGAGGGAGAGAGACAGAGCCACAGAGAGAGAGAGAACACACGAGAGAGAGAGAGAGAACACACGAGAGAG
>NW_028270148.1:68442190-68499690 GCF_037043375.1 Chiloscyllium plagiosum | reverse complement strand
GAGAGAGAACACACGAGAAAGAGAGAACACATGAGAGTGAGAGAGAACACACGAGAGAGAGAAAGAGAGAGAACACGAGGAGAGAGAGAGAAAACGAGGGGGAAAGAACACGAGGGTGAGGGAGAGAGAGAGAGAGAAGAGAGAGAACACGAGAGTGAGAACACGAGCGAGAGCGAGAGCGAACATGAGAGAGAGAGAGAGAGAGAACACACGAGAGGGAGAGAACACGAGGGAGAGAGAGAACACGTGGGAGAGAGAGAGAAAACACACGAGAGGGAGAGAACACGAGGGGAGAGAGAGGGAGAACACACGAGGGAGGGAGAGAGAACACACGAGGGAGAGAGAGAGAGAACACACGAACAACTGAAGGAGAACACGTGGGAGAGAGAGAGAAAGAGAAAACACTAGAGAGAGAGACAGAGCCACAGAGAGAGAGACAGAGCCACAGAGAGAGAGAGAACACACGAGAGAGAGAGAGAACACACGAGAGTGAGAGAGAACACACGAGAGAGAGAGAGAGAGAGAGAACA
Organism: Chiloscyllium plagiosum; assembly: GCF_037043375.1. NCBI lineage: Eukaryota > Metazoa > Chordata > Chondrichthyes > Orectolobiformes > Hemiscylliidae > Chiloscyllium > Chiloscyllium plagiosum. The sequence continues at coordinate 68,499,160 of NW_028270148.1, read as the reverse complement.
CGAGAGTGAGAACACGAGCGAGAGCGAGAGCGAACATGAGAGAGAGAGAGAGAGAGAACACACACGAGAGGGAGAGACACGAGGGAGAGAGAGAGAACACGTGGGAGAGAGAGAGAGAGAGAGAGAACACACGAGGGAGAGAGAGAGCGAACACACGAGCAAGAGAGAGAGAGAACACACGAGCAAGAGAGGGAGAATACGTGGAGAGAGAGAGAAGAGAAAACACTAGAGAGAGAGTCAGAGAGAGACAGAGAGAGAGAGAGCCACAGAGAGAGAGAGAGAGAAAACACACGAGGGAGAGAGAACACGAGGGAGAGAGAGAGAACACGAGGGAGAGAGAGAGGTAACATGAGCGAGAGAGACAGAGAGACAGAGAGAAAGAGACAGAGACAGAGACAGAGACAGAGACAGAGACAGAGACAGAGACAGAGAGAGAGAGACAGAGAGAGAGACAGAGAGAGAGACAGAGAGAGAGACAGAACACATGAGAGAGAGAACACGAAGGAGAGAGAGAACACGAGAGAGAGCACGAGAGAGAACACGAGAGAGAGCACGAGGGAGAGAGAGAGAGAACACGAGCGAGAGAGAAAGCGAGCGAGAGAGAAAGCGAGCGAGAGAGAGAGAGAACATGAGGGAGAGAGAACACGAGAGAGAGGTAACATGAGCGAGAAGAGACAGAGAGACAGAGAGAGCGAGAGAGAGAGAACACGAGGGAGAGAGAGAGAGAACACACGAGGGGGAGAGAGAGAGAGAGAACACACGAGAGTGAGAGAGAACACGAGGGAGAGAGAGAGAGAGAGAACACACGAGCAAGAGAGGGAGAACACGTGGGAGTGAGAGAGAAGAGAAAACACTAGAGAGAGACAGAGAGAGAGAGAGCCACAGAGAGAGAGAGAGCCACAGAGAGAGAGAGAGAGAGAAAACATGAGGGAGAGAGAGAGAACACAAGGGAGAGAGAGAGAGAGAACACACGAGGGAGAGAGAGGGAGAACACACGAGGGAGGGAGAGAGAACACACAAGGGAGGGAGAGAGAACACACGAGGGAGAGAGAGGGAGAGAACACGAGCAAGAGAAGGAGAACACGTGGAGAGAGAGAAAGAGAAAACACTAGAGAGAGAGAGACGGAGCCACAGAGAGAGAGAGAACAAACGAGAGAGGGAGAGAGAACACACGAGAGAGAGACAGAACACACGAGAGTGAGAGAGAACACCGAGAGAGAGAGAGAGAGAACACGAGGGAGAGAGAGAAAACGAGGGGGAAAGAACACGAGGGTGAGGGAGAGAGAGAGAGAGAGAACACGAGAGTGAGAACACGAGCGAGAGCGTACATGAGAGAGAGAGAGAGAGAGAGAGAGAGAGAACACACGAGAGGGAGAGAGAGAGAACACACGAGCAAGAGAGAGAGAGAACACACGAGCAAGAGAGAGAACACACGAGCAAGAGAGGGAGAATACGTGGGAGAGAGAGAGAAAGAGAAAACACTAGAGAGAGAGACAGAGCCACAGAGGAGAGAGACAGAGCCACGGAGAGAGACAGAGCCACAGAGAGAGAGAGAACACACGAGAGAGAGAGAGAGAACACACGAGAGAGAGAGAACACACGAGAGTGAGAGAGAACACAAGAGAGAGAAAGAGAGAGAGAGAGAACACGAGGGAGAGAGAGAAAACGAGGGGGGAAAGAACACGAGGGTGAGGGAGAGAGAGAGAGAGAGAGAACACGAGAGTGAGAACACGAGTGAGAGCAAACATGAGAGAGAGAGAGAGAGACCACGAGCGAGAGAACACACGAGAGTGAGAGAGAACACATGAGAGAGAGAGAGAGAAAACACACGAGGGGGAGAGAACACGAGGGAGAGAGAGAGAACACGTGGGAGAGAGAGAGAGAACACATGAGGGAGAGAGAGAGAGAGAACACACGAGGGAGAGAGAGAGAGAACACACGAGCAAGAGAGAGAGAGAACACGTGGGAGAGAGAGAAAGAGAAAACACTAGAGAGAGAGACAGAGAGACAGAGAGAGAGCCACAGAGAGAGAGAGAGAGAAAACACACGAGGGAGAGAGAACACGAGGGAGAGAGAGAGAACACGAGGGAGAGAGAAAGGTAACATGAGCGAGAGAGACAGAGAGACAGAGAGAGAGAGAGAGAGAGAGAGAGAGGGAGAACACACGAGAGAGAGAGAACATGAGGGAGAGCACGAGAGAGAACACGAGGTAGAGAGAGAGAGAGAACACGAGGGAGAGAGAACACGAGGGAGAGGGAGAGACAACGCGAGGGAGAGAGAGAGAGAGAGAGAACACACGAGCAAGAGAGGGAGAACACGTGGGAGAGAGAGAACACGAGGGAGAGGGAGAGACAACGCGAGGGGGAGAGAGAGAGAGAGAGAGAGAGAACACACGAGGGGGAGAGAGAGAGAGAACACAGGAGCAAGAGAGGGAGAACACGTGGGAGAGAGAGAAAGAGAAAACACTAGAGAGAGAGAGCCACAGAGAGAGAGAGAAAACACACGAGAGAGAGAGAGAACACGAGGGAGAGAGAGAGAACACGAGGGAGAGAGAGAGAACACGAGGGAGAGAGAGAGGTAAGATGAGCGAGAGAGACAGAGAGAGACAGAGAGAGAGAGAGAGAGAGGGAGAACACACGAGAGAGAGAGAACATGAGGGAGAGCACGAGAGAGAACACGAGGTAGAGAGAGAGAGAGAACACGAGGGAGAGAGAACACGAGGGAGAGGGAGAGACAACGCGAGGGAGAGAGAGAGAGAGAGAGAACACACGAGCAAGAGAGGGAGAACACGTGGGAGAGAGAGAAAGAGAAAACACTAGAGAGAGAGAGACAGAGAGAGAGAGCCACAGAGAGAGAGAGAAAACACACGAGAGAGAGAGAGAGAACACGAGGGAGAGAGAGAGAACACGAGGGAGAGAGAGAGAACACGAGGGAGAGAGAGAGGTAAGATGAGCGAGAGAGACAGAGAGACAGAGAGAGAGAGAGAGAGAGAGAGAGAGAGAGGGAGAACACACGAGAGAGAGAGAACATGAGGGAGAGCACGAGAGAGAACACGAGGTAGAGAGAGAGAGATAACACGAGGGAGAGAGAACACGAGGGAGAGAGAACACGAGGGAGAGAGAACACGAGGGAGAGAGAACACGAGGGAGAGAGAGGTAACATGAGCGAGAGAGACAGAGAGACAGAGAGAGACAGAACACACGAGAGAGAGAGAACACGAGGGAGAGAGAGAGAACACGAGAGAGAGAGAGAGAGAGAGAGAGAACACACGAGGGGGAGAGAGAGAGAGAGAACATACGATGGAGAGAGAGAGAGAGAGAGAGAGAGAGAGTGAGAGAACACACGAGCAAGAGACGGAGAACACGTGGGAGAGAGAGAGAAAGAGAAAACACTAGAGAGAGAGACAGAGCCACAGAGAGAGAGAGAACACACGAGAGAGAGAGAGAACACACAAGAGTGAGAGAGAACACACGAGAGAGAGAGAGAGAGAGAACACGAGGGAGAGAGAGAGAAAACGAGGGGGAAAGAACACGAGGGTGAGGGAGAGAGAGAGAGAACACGAGAGTGAGAACACGAGCGAGAGCGAACATGAGAGAGAGAGAGAGAGACAGACCAAGAGCATGAGAACATACGAGAGTGAGAGAGAACACACGAGAGAGAGAGAGAGAGAGAGAGAGAGAGAGAGACAGAAGACGAGGGAGAGAGAGAGAGAGAACACACGAGCACGAGACAGAGAACACGTGGGAGAGAGAGAAAGAGAAAACACGAGAGAGAGACAGAGAGAGACAGAGAGAGAGAGAGCCACAGAGAGAGAGAGAGAGAGAGAGAGAGAGAGAAAACATGAGGGAGAGAGAGAGAACACAAGGGAGAGAGAGAGAGAACACACGAGGGAGGGAGAGAGAACACACGAGGGAGAGAGAGAGAGAGAGAACACACGAGCAAGAGAAGGAGAACACGTGGGAGAGAGACCACACGAGAGAGAGAGAGAGAGAGAGAGAGAGAGACAGAGCCACAGAGAGAGAGAGAACACATGAGAGAGAGAGAGAGAACACACGAGAGTGAGAGAGAACACACGAGAGAGAGAGAGAGACAGATCACGAGGGAGAGAGAGAGAGAGAACACACGAGGGGGAGAGAACACGAGGGAGAGAGAGAGAACACGTGGGAGAGAGAGAGAACACGAGGGAGAGAGAGAGAGAGAGAGAGAGAACACACGAGGGGGAGAGAGAGAGAGAACATACGATGGAGAGAGAGAGAGAGAGTGAGAGAACACACGAGCAAGAGACGGAGAACACGTGGGAGAGAGAGAGAGAAAGAGAAAACACTAGAGAGAGAGACAGAGCCACACAGAGAGAGAGAGCCACAGAGAGAGAGAGAGAGAGAGAGAGAGAGAGAGAGAAAGAGAGAAAACATGAGGGAGAGAGAGAGAGAACACAAGGGAGAGAGAGAGAGAACACTCGAGGGAGGGAGAGAGAACACACGAGGGAGAGAGAGAGAGAGAACACACGAGCAAGAGAAGGAGAACACGTGGGAGAGAGAGAGAGAAAGAAAGAGAAAACACTAGAGAGAGAGACAGAGCCACAGAGAGAGAGAGAGAACACACGAGAGAGAGAGAGAACACATGAGAGAGAGAGAGAACACACGAGAGTGAGAGAGAACACACGAGAGAGAGAGAACACGAGGGAGAGAGAGAGAAAACGAGGGGGAAGAACACGAGGGTGAGGGAGAGAGAGAGAGAACACGAGAGTGAGAACACGAGCGAGAGCGAACATGAGAGAGAGAGAGAGAGAGAGACAGACCACGAGCGAGAGAACATACGAGAGTGAGAGAGAACACACGAGAGAGAGAGAGAGAGAGAGAGAGAGAGAGAGACAGAAGACGAGGGAGAGAGAGAGAGAGAGAACACACGAGCACGAGACGGAGAACACGTGGGAGAGAGAGAAAGAGAAAACACGAGAGAGAGAGAGAGACAGAGAGAGAGAGAGCCACAGAGAGAGAGAGAGCCACAGAGAGAGAGAGAGAGAGAGAGAGAGAAAACATGAGGGAGAGAGAGAGAACACAAGGGAGAGAGAGAGAGAACACACGAGGGAGGGAGAGAGAACACACGAGGGAGAGAGAGAGAGAGAGAACACACGAGCAAGAGAAGGAGAACACGTGGGAGAGAGAGAGAGAAAGAGAAAACACTAGAGAGAGAGACAGAGCCACAGAGAGAGAGAACACATGAGAGAGAGAGAGAGAACACACGAGAGTGAGAGAGAACACACGAGAGAGAGAGAGAGACAGAACACGAGGGAGAGAGAGAGAGAGAGAACACACGAGGGGGAGAGAGAGAGAAAACACACGATCAAGAGAGGGAGAACACGTGGGAGAGAGAGAAAGGGAAAACACTAGAGAGAGAGACAGAGAGAGAAAGCCACAGAGAGAGAAAACACACGAGAGAGAGAGAGAGAACACGAGGGAGAGAGAGAGAACACGAGGGAGAGAGAGAGAACACGAGGGAGGGAGAGAGGTAACATGAGCGAGAGAGACAGAGAGAGAGAGAGAGAGAGAGAGAGAGAGAGAGAGAGAGAGAACACACGAGAGAGAGAGAACACGAGGGAGAGCATGAGAGAGAACACGAGGTAGAGAGAGAGAGAGAACACGAGGGAGAGAGAACACGAGGGAGAGAGAACACGAGGGAGAGAGAACACGAGGGAGAGAACACGAGGGAGAGAGAGAGAACACGAGCGAGAGAGAACACGAGGGAGAGAGAGAGAGAGAACACGAGGGAGAGAGAACACGAGGGAGAGAGAACACGAGGGAGAGAGAACACGAGGGAGAGAGAACACGAGGGAGAGAGAGAGAACACGAGCGAGAGAGAGAGAACATGAGGGAGAGAACAGGAGGGAGAGAGAACAGGAGGGAGAGAGAGAGAGAACATGAGAGAGAGAACACGAGAGAGAGAATACGAGACAGAGAACACGAGAGAGAGAATACGAGAGAGAGAGAGGTAACATGAGCCAGAGAGAGAGACAGAGAGAGAGAGAGAGAGAGAGAGAGAGAGAGAGAGAGAGAGAGAGAGAGAGAGAGAGAGAGAGAGAACACACGAGAGGGGGTGAACACGAGGGAGAGAGAGAGAAAACACGTGGGAGAGAGAGAGAGACAACACACGAGGGAGAGAGAGAGAGAACACACGAGCAAGAGAGGGAGAATACGTGGGAGAGAGAGAAAGAGAAAACACTAGAGAGAGAGACAGAGAGACAGAGAGAGAGAGCCACAGAGAGAGAGAGAAAAAACACACGAGGGAGAGAGAAAACACACGAGGGAGAGAGAACACGAGGGAGAGAGAACACGAGGGAGAGAGAGAGAACACGAGCGAGAGAGAGAGAACATGAGGGAGAGAACAGGAGGGAGAGAGAACAGGAGGGAGAGAGAGAGAGAACATGAGAGAGAGAACACGAGAGAGAGAATACGAGACAGAGAACACGAGAGAGAGAATACGAGAGAGAGAGAGAGGTAACATGAGCCAGAGAGAGAGACAGAGAGACAGAGAGAGAGAGAGAGAGAGAGAGAGAGAGAGAGAGAGAGAGAGAGACACAGAGAGAGAGAGAGAGAAAACACACGAGGGAGAGAGAACACGAGGGAGAGAGAGAGAACACGAGGGAGAGAGAGAGGTAACATGAGCGAGAGAGACAGAGAGAAAGAGACAGAGACAGACAGAGAGAGAGAGACAGAGAGAGAGACAGAGAGAGAGACAGAACACATGAGAGAGAGAACACGAAGGAGAGAGAGAGCACGAGAGAGAACACGAGAGAGCACGAGATAGAGCACGAGAGAGAGCACGAGAGAGAGCACGAGAGAGAGCACGAGAGAGAGCACGAGGTAGAGAGAGAGAGAACACGAGCGAGAGAGAGAGAGAACACGAGGGAGAGAGAACACGAGGGAGAGAGAACACGAGGGAGAGAGAGAGAACACGAGAGAGAGAATACGAGAGAGAGTACGAGAGAAGGAGGGAGGTAACATGAGCGAGAGAGACAGAGAGACAGAGAGACAGAGAGAGAGAGAGAGAGAAAACACACGAGGGAGAGAGAACACGAGGGAGAGAGAGAGAACACGAGGGAGAGAGAGAGGTAACATGAGCGAGAGAGACAGAGAGACAGAGAGAAAGAGACAGAGACAGACAGAGAGAGAGACAGAGAGAGAGACAGAGAGACAGAACACATGAGAGAGAGAACACGAAGGAGAGAGAGAGCACGAGAGAGAACACGAGAGAGCACGAGAGAGAGCACGAGAGAGAGCACGAGAGAGAGCACGAGAGAGAGCACGAGAGAGAGCACGAGGTAGAGAGAGAGAGAACACGAGCGAGAGAGAGAGAGAACACGAGGGAGAGAGAACACGAGGGAGAGAGAACACGAGGGAGAGAGAGAGAACACGAGAGAGAGAATACGAGAGAGAGAATACGAGAGAGAGTACGAGAGAGAGAGAGGTAACATGAGCGAGAGAGACAGAGAGACAGAGAGACAGAGAGAGAGAGAGAGAGAGAACACATGAGAGAGAGAGAACACGAGGGAGAGAGAGAGAATGCGAGGGAGAGAGAGAGAGAGAGAGAGAGAGAAAACACACGAGGGGGAGAGAGAGAGAGAACACCCGAGCAAGAGAGGGAGAACACGTGGGAGAGAGAGAAAGAGAAAACACAAGAGAGAGAGACAGAGAGAGACAGAGAGAGAGAGAGCCACAGAGAGAGAGAGAATACACGCGAGAGAGAGAACACACGAGAGAGAGAGAGAGAACACACGAGAGAGAGAGAGAGAGAGAACACAAGAGAGAGAGAACACGAGGGAGAGAGAACACGAGGGAGAGAGAACACGAGGCAGAGAGAACACGAGAGAGAGAGAACACGAGGGAGAGAGAACACGAGGGAGAGAGAACACGAGGGAGAGAGAACACGAGGGAGAGAGAACACGAGAGAGAGAGAACACGAGAGAGAGGTAACATGAGCGAGAGAGACAGAGAGACAGAGAGAGAACACACGAGAGAGAGAGAACACGAGGGAGAGAGAGAGAGAGAGAACACACGATGGGGAGAGAGAGAGAGAGAGAGAGAGAACACACGAGCAAGAGAGGGAGAACACGTGGGAGAGAGAGAAAGAGAAAACACTAGAGAGACAGAGAGAGACAGAGAGAGAGAGAGCCACAGAGAGAGAGAGAGCCACAGAGAGAGAGAGAAAACATGAGGGAGAGAGAGAGAACACAAGGGAGAGAGAGAGAGAACACATGAGGGAGAGAGAGGGAGAACACACGAGGGAGGGAGAACACACGAGGAAGAGAGAGAGAGAGAACACACGAGCAAGAGAAGGAGAACACGTGAGAGAGAGAGAGAAAGAGAAAACACTAGAGAGAGAGACAGAGCCACAGAGGGAGAGAGACAGAGCCACAGAGAGAGAGAGAACACACGAGAGAGAGAGAGAGAACACACGAGAGAGAGAGAACACACGAGAGTGAGAGAGAACACACGAGAGAGAGAGAGAGAGAACACGAGAGTGAGAACACGAGCGAGAGCGAACATGAGAGAGAGAGAGAGAGAGACCACGAGTGAGAGAACACACGAGAGTGAGAGAGAACACACGAGAGTGAGAGAGAACACATGAGAGAGAGAGAGAGAGAGAGAGAGAACACGAGGGAGAGAGAGAGAGACAGAGAGAGAAAACACACGAGGGAGAGAGAGAGAACACGAGAGAGAGAATACGAGAGAGAGTACGAGAGAGAGAGAGGTAACATGAGCGAGAGAGACAGAGAGACAGAGAGAGAGAGAGAGAGAACACATGAGAGAGAGAGAACACGAGGGAGAGAGAGAGACAATGCGAGGGAGAGAGAGAGAGAGAGAGAGAGAGAGAGAGAGAGAGAGAAAACACACGAGGGGGTGAGAGAGAGAGAACACCCGAGCAAGAGAGGGAGAACACGTGGGAGAGAGAGAAAGAGAAAACACAAGAGAGAGAGAGACAGAGAGAGACAGAGAGAGAGAGAGCCACAGAGAGAGAGAGAATACACGTGAGAGAGAGAACACACGAGAGAGAGAGAGAACACACGAGAGAGAGAGAGAGAGAGAACACGAGAGAGAGAGAACACGAGGAAGAGAGAACACGAGGCAGAGAGAACACGAGAGAGAGAGAACACGAGGGAGAGAGAACACGAGGGAGAGAGAACACGAGAGAGAGAGAGAACACGAGAGAGAGGTAACATGAGCGAGAGAGACAGAGAGACAGAGAGAGAGAGAGCCACAGAGAGAGAGAGAGCCACAGAGAGAGAGAGAGAGAGAGAGAAAACATGAGGGAGAGAGAGAGAACACAAGGGAGAGAGAGAGAGAGAACACACGAGGGAGAGAGAGGGAGAACACACGAGGGAGGGAGAGAGAACACACAAGGGAGGGAGAGAGAACACACGAGGGAGAGGGAGGGAGAGAACACGAGCAAGAGGAGGAGAACACGTGGGAGAGAGAGAAAGAGAAAACATGAGAGAGAGAGAGACGGAGCCACAGAGAGAGAGAGAACACACGAGAGAGGGAGAGAGAACACACGAGAGAGAGACAGAACACACGAGAGTGAGAGAGAACACACGAGAGAGAGAGAGAGAGAACACGAGGGAGAGAGAGAAAAAACGAGGGGGAAAGAACACGAGGGTGAGGGAGAGAGAGAGAGAGAGAACACGAGAGTGAGAACACGAGCGAGAGCGAACATGAGATAGAGAGAGAGAGAGAGAACACACGAGAGGGAGAGAGAGAGAAAACACACGAGCAAGAGAGAGAGAGAACACACGAGCAAGAGAGAGAACACACGAGCAAGAGAGGGAGAATACGTGGGAGAGAGAGAGAAAGAGAAAACACTAGAGAGAGAGACAGAGCCACAGAGGGAGAGAGACAGAGCCACGGAGAGAGACAGAGCCACAGAGAAAGAGAGAACACACGAGAGAGAGAGAGAGAACACACGAGAGAGAGAGAACACACGAGAGTGAGAGAGAACACACGAGAGAGAGAGAGAGAGAACACGAGAGTGAGAACACGAGCGAGAGCGAACATGAGAGAGAGAGAGAGAGACCACGAGCGAGAGAACACACGAGAGTGAGAGAGAACACATGAGAGAGAGAGAGAGAGAGAGAGAGAGAACACGAGGGAGAGAGAGAGAGAGAGAGAGAAAACACACGAGGGGGAGAGAGAGAGAGAACACACGAGCAAGAGAGGGAGAACACATGGGAGAGAGAGAAAGAGAAAACACAAGAGAGAGAGAGAGACAGAGAGAGAGAGAGCCACAGAGAGAGAGAATACACGCGAAAGAGAGAACACACGAGAGAGAGAGAACACACGAGAGAGAGAGAGAGAGAACACGAGGGAGAGAGAGAGAAAACGAGGGGGAAAGAACATGAGGGTGAGGGAGAGAGAGAGAGAGAGAACACGAGAGTGAGAACACGAGCGAGAGCGAGAGCGAACATGAGAGAGAGAGAGAGAGAGAACACACAAGAGGGAGAGAACACGAGGGAGAGAGAGAGAACACGTGGGAGAGAGAGAGAGAACACACGAGGGAGAGAGAGAGCGAACACACGAGCAAGAGAGAGAGAGAACACACGAGCAAGAGAGGAGAATACGTGGGAGAGAGAGAAAGAGAAAACACTAGAGAGAGAGTCAGAGAGAGAGAGAGAAAACACACGAGAGAGAGAGAGAGAACATGAGGGAGAGAGAGAGAACACGAGAGTGAGAACACGAGCGAGAGCGAGAGCGAACATGAGAGAGAGAGAGAGAACACATGAGAGGGAGAGAACACGAGGGAGAGAGAGAACACGTGGGAGAGAGAGAGAAAACACACGAGAGGGAGAGAACACGAGGGAGAGAGAGGGAGAACACACGAGGGAGGGAGAGAGAACACACGAGGGAGAGAGAGAGAGAACACACGAGCAAGTGAAGGAGAACACGTGGGAGAGAGAGAGAAAGAGAAAACACTAGAGAGAGAGACAGAGCCACAGAGAGAGAGAGAACACACGAGAGAGAGAGAGAACACACGAGAGAGAGAGAGAACACACGAGAGAGAGAGAGAACACGAGGGAGAGAGAGAGAACACGAGGGAGAGAGAGAGGTAACATGAGCGAGAGAGACAGAGAGACAGAGAGAAAGAGACAGAGACAGAGAGAGAGAGAGAGAGAGAGAGAGAGAGAGAGAGAAAACACACGAGAGAGAGAGAGAACACGAGGGAGAGAGAGAGAACACGAGAGTGAGAACACGAGCGAGAGCGAACATGAGAGAGAGAGAGAGAACACACGAGAGGGAGAGAACACGAGGGAGAGAGAGAACACGTGGGAGAGAGAGAGAAAACACACGAGGGAGGGAGAGAGAAAATGAGGGGGAAAGAACATGAGGGTGAGGGAGAGAACGAGAGAGAGAGAGAACACGAGAGTGAGAACACGAGCGAGAGCGAGAGCGAACATGAGAGAGAGAGAGAACACACACGAGAGGGAGAGAACACGAGGGAGAGAGAGAGAACACGTGGGAGAGAGAGAGAGAGAACACACGAGGGAGAGAGAGAGCGAACACACGAGCAAGAGAGAGAGAGAACACACGAGCAAGAGAGGGAGAATACGTGGGAGAGAGAGAAAGAGAAAACACTAGAGAGAGAGTCAGAGAGAGAGAGAGAAAACACACGAGAGAGAGAGAGAACACGAGGGAGAGAGAGAGATCACGAGAGTGAGAACACGAGCGAGAGCGAGAGCGAACATGAGAGAGAGAGAGAGAGAGAACACACGAGAGGGAGAGAACACGAGGGAGAGAGAGGGAGAACACACGAGGGAGGGAGAGAGAACACACGAGGGAGAGAGAGAGAGAACACACGAGCAAGTGAAGGAGAACACGTGGGAGAGAGAGAGAAAGAGAAAACACTAGAGAGAGAGACAGAGCCACAGAGAGAGAGAGAACACACGAGAGAGAGAGAGAACACACGAGAGAGAGAGAGAACACACGAGAGAGAGAGAGAGAGAACACGAGGGAGAGAGAGAGAACACGAGGGAGAGAGAGAGGTAACATGAGCGAGAGAGACAGAGAGAGACAGAGAGAGAGACAGAGAGAGAGACAGAGAGAGAGACAGAACACATGAGAGAGAGAACACGAAGGAGAGAGAGAACACGAGAGAGAGCATGAGAGAGAACACGAGAGAGAGCACGAGAGAGAGCACGAGAGAGAGAGAGAGAACACGAGCGAGAGAGAGAGAGAAAACGAGCGAGAGAGAGAGAGAACACGAGGGAGAGAGAACACGAGAGAGAGGTAACATGAGCGAGAGAGACAGAGAGACAGAGAGAGAGAGAGAGAGAACACACGAGAGAGAGAGAACACGAGGGAGAGAGAGAGAGAGAACACACGAGGGGGAGAGAGAGAGAGAACACACGAGAGTGAGAGTGAGAGAGAGAGAGAGAGAGAACACACGAGCAAGAGAGGGAGAACACGTGGGAGAGGGAGAAAGAGAAAACACTAGAGAGAGACAGAGAGAGAGAGAGCCACGGAGAGAGAGAGAGAAAACATGAGGGAGAGAGAGAGAACACAAGGGAGAGAGAGAGAGAGAACACACGAGGGAGAGAGAGGGAGAACACACGAGGGAGGGAGAGAGAACACACGAGGGAGAGAGAGGGAGAGAACACGAGCAAGAGAAGGACAACACGTGGGAGAGAGAGAAAGAGAAAACACTAGAGAGAGAGACGGAGCCACAGAGAGAGAGAGAGAACACACGAGAGAGGGAGAGAGAACACACGAGAGAGAGACAGAACACACGAGAGTGAGAGAGAACACACGAGAGAGAGAGAGAGAACACGAGGGAGAGAGAGAGAAAACGAGGGGGAAAGAACACGAGGGTGAGGGAGAGAGAGAGAGAGAGAACACGAGAGTGAGAACACGAGTGAGAGCGAACATGAGAGAGAGAGAGAGAGAGAGAGAACACACGAGAGGGAGAGAGAGAGAACACACGAGCAAGAGAGAGAGAAAACACACGAGCAAGAGAGAGAGAGAATCCACGAGCAAGAGAGGGAGAATATGTGGGAGAGAGAGAGAAAGAGAAAACACTAGAGAGAGAGACAGAGCCACAGAGGGAGAGAGACAGAGCCACAGAGAGAGAGAGAACACACGAGAGAGAGAGAGAACACACGAGAGAGAGAGAACACACGAGAGTGAGAGAGAACACACGAGAGAGAAAGAGAGAGAGAGAGAACACGAGGGAGAGAGAGAGAAAACGAGGGGGAAAGAACACGAGGGTGAGGGAGAGAGAGAGAGAGAACACGAGAGTGAGAACACGAGCGAGAGCGAACATGAGAGAGAGAGAGAGACCACGAGCGAGAGAACACACGTGAGTGAGAGAGAACACATGAGAGAGAGAGAGAGAGAGAGAGAGAGAGAGAGAGAGAAAACACACGAGGGAGAGAGAGAGAGAGAGAACACACGATCAAGAGAGGGAGAACACGTGGGAGAGAGAGAAAGAGAAAACACTAGAGAGAGAGACAGAGAGAGAGAGCCACAGAGAGAGAGAGAAAACACACGAGAGAGAGAGAGAACACGAGGGAGAGAGAGAGAACACGAGGGAGAGAGAGAGAACACGAGGGAGAGAGAGAGAAAACGAGGGGGAAAGAACACGAGGGTGAGGGAGAGAGAGAGAGAGAGAACACGAGAGTGAGAACACGAGCGAGAGCGAACATGAGAGAGAGAGAGAGACCACGAGCGAGAGAACACACGAGAGTGAGAGAGAACACATGAGAGAGAGAGAGAGAGAGAGAGAAAACACACGAGGGAGAGAGAGAGAGAGAGAGAACACACGATCAAGAGAGGGAGAACACGTGGGAGAGAGAGAAAGAGAAAACACTAGAGAGAGAGACAGAGAGAGAGAGCCACAGAGAGAGAGAGAAAACACACGAGAGAGAGAGAGAACACGAGGGAGAGAGAGAGAACACGAGGGAGAGAGAGAGAACACGAGGGAGAGAGAGAGGTAACATGAGCGAGAGAGACAGAGAGACAGAGAGAGAGAGAGAGAACACACGAGAGAGAGACAGAACACACGAGAGTGAGAGAGAACACACGAGAGAGAGAGAGAGAACACGAGGGAGAGAGAGAGAAAACGAGGGGGAAAGAACACGAGGGTGAGGGAGAGAGAGAGAGAGAGAACACGAGAGTGAGAACACGAGCGAGAGCGAACATGAGAGAGAGAGAGAGAGAGAGAGAACACACGAGAGGGAGAGAGAGAGAACACACGGGAGGGAGAGAGAGAGAAAACACACGAGCAAGAGAGAGAGAGAATCCACGAGCAAGAGAGGGAGAATATGTGGGAGAGAGAGAGAAAGAGAAAACACTAGAGAGAGAGACAGAGCCACAGAGGGAGAGAGACAGAGCCACAGAGAGAGAGAGAACACACGAGAGAGAGAGAGAACACACGAGAGAGAGAGAACACACGAGAGTGAGAGAGAACACACGAGAGAGAAAGAGAGAGAGAGAGAACACGAGGGAGAGAGAGAGAAAACGAGGGGGAAAGAACACGAGGGTGAGGGAGAGAGAGAGAGAGAACACGAGAGTGAGAACACGAGCGAGAGCGAACATGAGAGAGAGAGAGAGAGACCACGAGCGAGAGAACACACGAGAGTGAGAGAGAACACATGAGAGAGAGAGAGAGAGAGAGAGAGAAAACACACGAGGGAGAGAGAGAGAGAGAGAACACACGATCAAGAGAGGGAGAACACGTGGGAGAGAGAGAAAGAGAAAACACTAGAGAGAGAGACAGAGAGAGAGAGCCACAGAGAGAGAGAGAAAACACACGAGAGAGAGAGAGAACACGAGGGAGAGAGAGAGAACACGAGGGAGAGAGAGAGAACACGAGGGAGAGAGAGAGGTAACATGAGCGAGAGAGACAGAGAGACAGAGAGAGAGAGAGAGAACACACGAGAGAGAGAGTACACGAGGGAGAGCACGAGAGAGAACACGAGGTAGAGAGAGAGAGAGAGAGAACACGAGGGAGAGAGAGAGAGAGAAAACACACGAGGGGGAGAGAGAGAGAGAGAGAACACACGATCAAGAGAGGGAGAACACGTGGGAGAGAGAGAAAGAGAAAACACTGGAGAGAGAGACAGAGAGAGAGAGCCACAGAGAGAGAGAGAAAACACACGAGAGAGAGAGAGAACACGAGGGAGAGAGAGAGAACACGAGGGAGAGAGAGAGGTAACATGAGCGAGAGAGACAGAGAGACAGAGAGAGAGAGAGAGAACACACGAGAGAGAGAGTACACGAGGGAGAGCACGAGAGAGAACACGAGGTAGAGAGAGAGAGAGAGAACACGAGGGAGAGAGAACACGAGGTAGAGAGAACACGAGGGAGAGAGAACACGATGGAGAGAGAGAGAACACGAGCGAGAGAGAGAGAACACGAGGGAGAGGGAACAGGAGGGAGAGAGAGAGAGAGAGAGAGAACATGAGAGAGAGAACACGAGAGAGAGAATACGAGAGAGAGAGAGGTAACATGAGCCAGAGAGACAGAGAGACAGACAGAGAGAGAGAGAGAGAGAACTCACGAGAGGGAGAGCCACAGCGAGAGAGAGAGAACACGTGGGAGAGAGAGAGAGAGAACACACGAGGGAGAGAGAGAGAGAACACACGAGCAAGAGAGAGAGAGAACACACGAGCAAGAGAGGGAGAATACGTGAGAGAGAGAGACAGAGAGAGAGAGAGCCACAGAGAGAGAGAGAGAGAGAAAACACACGAGAGAGAGAGAACACGAGGGAGAGAGAGAGGTAACATGAGCGAGAGAGACAGAGAGACAGAGAGAGAGAGAGAGAGAACACGAGGTAGAGAGAGAGAGAGAGAACACGAGGGAGAGAGAACACGAGGGAGAGAGAACACGAGGGAGAGAGAGAGAACACGAGCGAGAGAGAGAGAACACGAGCGAGAGAGAGAGAACACGAGGGAGAGAACAGGAGGGAGAGAGAACAGGAGGGAGAGAGAGAGAGAGAGAACACGAGGGAGAGAGAACACGAGGTAGAGAGAACACGAGGGAGAGAGAACACGATGGAGAGAGAGAGAACACGAGCGAGAGAGAGAGAACACGAGGGAGAGAACAGGAGGGAGAGAGAACAGGAGGGAGAGAGAGAGAGAGAGAGAGAACATGAGAGAGAGAACACGAGAGAGAGAATACGAGAGAGAGAGAGGTAACATGAGCCAGAGAGACAGAGAGACAGACAGAGAGAGAGAGAGAGAGAACTCACGAGAGGGAGAGCCACAGCGAGAGAGAGAGAACACGTGGGAGAGAGAGAGAGAGAACACACGAGGGAGAGAGAGAGAGAACACACGAGCAAGAGAGAGAGAGAACACACGAGCAAGAGAGGGAGAATACGTGAGAGAGAGAGACAGAGAGAGAGAGAGCCACAGAGAGAGAGAGAGAGAGAAAACAGACGAGAGAGAGAGAACACACGAGCAAGAGAGAGAGAGAACACACGAGCAAGAGAGGGAGAATACGTGAGAGAGAGAGACAGAGAGAGAGAGAGCCACAGAGAGAGAGAGAGAGAGAGAAAACACACGAGAGAGAGAGAACACGAGGGAGAGAGAGAGGTAACATGAGCGAGAGAGACAGAGAGACAGAGAGAGAGAGAGAGAGAACACGAGGTAGAGAGAGAGAGAGAACACGAGGGAGAGAGAACACGAGGGAGAGAGAGAGAACACGAGCGAGAGAGAGAGAACACGAGCGAGAGAGAGAGAACACGAGCGAGAGAGAGAGAACACGAGCGAGAGAGAGAACACGAGGGAGAGAACAGGAGGGAGAGAGAACAGGAGGGAGAGAGAGAGAGAGAACACGAGGGAGAGAGAACACGAGGTAGAGAGAACACGAGGGAGAGAGAACACGATGGAGAGAGAGAGAACACGAGCGAGAGAGAGAGAACACGAGGGAGAGAACAGGAGGGAGAGAGAACAGGAGGGAGAGAGAGAGAGAGAGAGAGAGAGAGAACATGAGAGAGAGAACACGAGAGAGAGAATACGAGAGAGAGGTAACATGAGCCAGAGAGACAGAGAGACAGACAGAGAGAGAGAGAGAGAGAACTCACGAGAGGGAGAGCCACAGCGAGAGAGAGAGAACACGTGGGAGAGAGAGAGAGAGAACACACGAGGGAGAGAGAGAGAGAACACACGAGCAAGAGAGAGAGAGAACACACGAGCAAGAGAGGGAGAATACGTGAGAGAGAGAGACAGAGAGAGAGAGAGCCACAGAGAGAGAGAGAGAGAGAAAACACACGAGAGAGAGAGAACACGAGGGAGAGAGAGAGGTAACATGAGCGAGAGAGACAGAGAGACAGAGAGAGAGAGAGAGAGAACACACGAGAGAGAGAGTACACGAGGGAGAGCACGAGAGAGAACACGAGGTAGAGAGAGAGAGAGAACACGAGGGAGAGAGAACACGAGGGAGAGAGAACACGAGGGAGAGAGAGAGAACACGAGCGAGAGAGAGAGAACACGAGCGAGAGAGAGAGAACACGAGCGAGAGAGAGAGAACACGAGGGAGAGAACAGGAGGGAGAGAGAACAGGAGGGAGAGAGAGAGAGAGAGAGAGAGAGAACATGAGAGAGAGAACACGAGAGAGAGAATACGAGAGAGAGAGGTAACATGAGCCAGAGAGACAGAGAGACAGACAGAGAGAGAGAGGGAGAGAGAGAGAGAGAACTCACGAGAGGGAGAGCCACAGCGAGAGAGAGAGAGAACACGTGGGAGAGAGAGAGAGAGAGAGAACACACGAGGGAGAGAGCGAGAGAGAACACACGAGCAAGAGAGAGAGAGAGAACACACGAGCAAGAGAGGGAGAATACGTGAGAGAGAGAGAGACAGGGAGAGAGAGAGAGCCACAGAGAGAGAGAGAGAGAGAAAACAGACGAGAGAGAGAGAACACGAGGGAGAGAGAGAGAGAGGTAACATGAGCGAGAGAGACAGAGAGACAGAGAGAGACAGAACACATGAGAGAGAGAACACGAGAGAGAGCACGAGAGAGAACACGAGAAAGAGCACGAGAGAGAGCACGAGGTATAGAGAGAGAGAGAACACGAGCGAGAGAGAGAGAACACGAGCGAGAGGGAGAGAGAACACGAGCGAGAGAGAGAGAGAACACGAGGGAGAGAGAACACGAGGGAGAGAGAACACGAGGGAGAGAGAGAGAGAGAGAGAACACGAGAGAGAGAATACGAGAGAGATAGTACGAGAGAGAGAGAGGTAACATGAGCGAGAGAGACAGAGAGAGAGACAGAACACATGAGAGAGAGAACACGAGGGAGAGAACACGAGAGAGAGCACGAGAGAGAACACGAGAAAGAGCACGAGAGAGAGCACGAGAGAGAGCACGAGAGAGAGCACGAGGTATAGAGAGAGAGAGAACACGAGCGAGAGAGAGAGAACACGAGCGAGAGAGAGAGAGAGAACACGAGCGAGAGAGAGAGAGAACACGAGCGAGAGAGAGAGAGAACACGAGGGAGAGAGAGAGAACACAAGGGAGAGACAGAGAGAGAGAGAGAGAGAGAGAGAGAGAGAGAACACGAGGGAGAGAGAACACGAGAGAGAGGTAACATGAGCGAGAGAGACAGAGAGACAGAGAGAGCGAGAGAGAGAGAACACACGAGAGAGAGAGAACACGAGGTAGAGAGAGAGAGAGAACACGAGGGAGAGAGAACACGAGGGAGAGAGAACACGAGGGAGAGAGAGAGAACACGAGCGAGAGAGAGAGAACACGAGCGAGAGAGAGAGAACACGAGGGAGAGAACAGGAGGGAGAGAGAACAGGAGGGAGAGAGAGAGAGAGAGAGAGAGAACATGAGAGAGAGAACACGAGAGAGAGAATACGAGAGAGAGAGGTAACATGAGCCAGAGAGACAGAGAGACAGACAGAGAGAGGGAGAGAGAGAGAGAGAACTCACGAGAGGGAGAGCCACAGCGAGAGAGAGAGAGAACACGTGGGAGAGAGAGAGAGAGAGAGAAAACACACGAGGGAGAGAGCGAGAGAGAACACACGAGCAAGAGAGAGAGAGAACACACGAGCAAGAGAGGGAGAATACGTGAGAGAGAGAGAGACAGGGAGAGAGAGAGAGCCACAGAGAGAGAGAGAGAGAGAAAACAGACGAGAGAGAGAGAACACGAGGGAGAGAGAGAGAGGTAACATGAGCGAGAGAGACAGAGAGACAGAGAGAGACAGAACACATGAGAGAGAGAACACGAGAGAGAGCACGAGAGAGAACACGAGAAAGAGCACGAGAGAGCACGAGGTATAGAGAGAGAGAGAACACGAGCGAGAGAGAGAGAACACGAGCGAGAGAGAGAGAGAACACGAGCGAGAGAGAGAGAGAACACGAGGGAGAGAGAACACGAGGGAGAGAGAACACGAGGGAGAGAGAGAGAGAGAGAGAACACACGAGAGAGAGAGTACACGAGGGAGAGCACGAGAGAGAACACGAGGTAGAGAGAGAGAGAGAGAGAACACGAGGGAGAGAGAGAGAGAGAAAACACACGAGGGGGAGAGAGAGAGAGAGAGAACACACGATCAAGAGAGGGAGAACACGTGGGAGAGAGAGAAAGAGAAAACACTGGAGAGAGAGACAGAGAGAGAGAGCCACAGAGAGAGAGAGAAAACACACGAGAGAGAGAGAGAACACGAGGGAGAGAGAGAGAACACGAGGGAGAGAGAGAGGTAACATGAGCGAGAGAGACAGAGAGACAGAGAGAGAGAGAGAGAACACACGAGAGAGAGAGTACACGAGGGAGAGCACGAGAGAGAACACGAGGTAGAGAGAGAGAGAGAGAACACGAGGGAGAGAGAACACGAGGTAGAGAGAACACGAGGGAGAGAGAACACGAGGGAGAGAGAGAGAACACGAGTGAGAGAGAGAGAACAGGAGGGAGAGAGAACAGGAGGGAGAGAGAGAGAGAGAGAGAGAGAGAGAACATGAGAGAGAGAACACGAGAGAGAGAATACGAGAGAGAGAGAGGTAACATGAGCCAGAGAGACAGAGAGACAGACAGAGAGAGAGAGAGAGAGAACCCACGAGAGGGAGAGCCACAGCGAGAGAGAGAGAACACGTGGGAGAGAGAGAGAGAGAACACACGAGGGAGAGAGAGAGAGAACACACGAGCAAGAGAGAGAGAGAACACACGAGCAAGAGAGGGTGAATACGTGAGAGAGAGAGACAGAGAGAGAGAGAGCCACAGAGAGAGAGAGAGAGAGAAAACACACGAGAGAGAGAGAACACGAGGGAGAGAGAGAGGTAACATGAGCGAGAGAGACAGAGAGACAGAGAGAGAGAGAGAGAGAACACGAGGTAGAGAGAGAGAGAGAACACGAGGGAGAGAGAACACGAGGGAGAGAGAACACGAGGGAGAGAGAGAGAACACGAGCGAGAGAGAGAGAACACGAGGGAGAGAACAGGAGGGAGAGAGAACAGGAGGGAGAGAGAGAGAGAGAGAACACGAGGGAGAGAGAACACGAGGTAGAGAGAACACGAGGGAGAGAGAACACGATGGAGAGAGAGAGAACACGAGCGAGAGAGAGAGAACACGAGGGAGAGAACAGGAGGGAGAGAGAACAGGAGGGAGAGAGAGAGAGAGAGAGAGAACATGAGAGAGAGAACACGAGAGAGAGAATACGAGAGAGAGAGAGGTAACATGAGCCAGAGAGACAGAGAGACAGACAGAGAGAGAGAGAGAGAGAACTCACGAGAGGGAGAGCCACAGCGAGAGAGAGAGAACACGTGGGAGAGAGAGAGAGAGAACACACGAGGGAGAGAGAGAGAGAACACACGAGCAAGAGAGAGAGAGAACACACGAGCAAGAGAGGGAGAATACGTGAGAGAGAGAGACAGAGAGAGAGAGAGCCACAGAGAGAGAGAGAGAGAGAAAACACACGAGAGAGAGAGAACACACGAGCAAGAGAGAGAGAGAACACACGAGCAAGAGAGGGAGAATACGTGAGAGAGAGAGACAGAGAGAGAGCCACAGAGAGAGAGAGAGAGAGAGAAAACACACGAGAGAGAGAGAACACGAGGGAGAGAGAGAGGTAACATGAGCGAGAGAGACAGAGAGACAGAGAGAGAGAGAGAGAGAGAGAACACGAAGTAGAGAGAGAGAGAGAACACGAGGGAGAGAGAACACGAGGGAGAGAGAGAGAACACGAGCGAGAGAGAGAGAACACGAGCGAGAGAGAGAGAACACGAGGGAGAGAACAGGAGGGAGAGAGAACAGGAGGGAGAGAGAGAGAGAGAACACGAGGGAGAGAGAACACGAGGTAGAGAGAACACGAGGGAGAGAGAACACGATGGAGAGAGAGAGAACACGAGCGAGAGAGAGAGAACACGAGGGAGAGAACAGGAGGGAGAGAGAACAGGAGGGAGAGAGAACAGGAGGGAGAGAGAGAGAGAGAGAGAGAGAGAGAGAACATGAGAGAGAGAACACGAGAGAGAGAATACGAGAGAGAGAGAGGTAACATGAGCCAGAGAGACAGAGAGACAGACAGAGAGAGAGAGAGAGAGAACTCACGAGAGGGAGAGCCACAGCGAGAGAGAGAGAACACGTGGGAGAGAGAGAGAGAGAGAACACACGAGGGAGAGAGAGAGAGAACACACGAGCAAGAGAGAGAGAGAACACACGAGCAAGAGAGGGAGAATACGTGAGAGAGAGAGACAGAGAGAGAGAGAGCCACAGAGAGAGAGAGAGAGAGAAAACACACGAGAGAGAGAGAACACGAGGGAGAGAGAGAGGTAACATGAGCGAGAGAGACAGAGAGACAGAGAGAGAGAGAGAGCGAACACACGAGAGAGAGAGTACACGAGGGAGAGCACGAGAGAGAACACGAGGTAGAGAGAGAACACGAGGGAGAGAGAACACGAGGGAGAGAGAGAGAACACGAGCGAGAGAGAGAGAACACGAGCGAGAGAGAGAGAACACGAGGGAGAGAACAGGAGGGAGAGAGAACAGGAGGGAGAGAGAGAGAGAGAGAGAGAGAGAACATGAGAGAGAGAACACGAGAGAGAGAATACGAGAGAGAGAGGTAACATGAGCCAGAGAGACAGAGAGACAGACAGAGAGAGAGAGGGAGAGAGAGAGAGAGAACTCACGAGAGGGAGAGCCACAGCGAGAGAGAGAGAGAACACGTGGGAGAGAGAGAGAGAGAGAGAACACACGAGGGAGAGAGCGAGAGAGAACACACGAGCAAGAGAGAGAGAGAACACACGAGCAAGAGAGGGAGAATACGTGAGAGAGAGAGAGACAGGGAGAGAGAGAGAGCCACAGAGAGAGAGAGAGAGAGAAAACAGACGAGAGAGAGAGAACACGAGGGAGAGAGAGAGAGGTAACATGAGCGAGAGAGACAGAGAGACAGAGAGAGACAGAACACATGAGAGAGAGAACACGAGAGAGAGCACGAGAGAGAACACGAGAAAGAGCACGAGAGAGAGCACGAGGTATAGAGAGAGAGAGAACACGAGCGAGAGAGAGAGAACACGAGCGAGAGAGAGAGAGAGAACACGAGCGAGAGAGAGAGAGAACACGAGGGAGAGAGAACACGAGGGAGAGAGAACACGAGGGAGAGAGAACACGAGGGAGAGAGAACACGAGGGAGAGAGAGAGAGAGAGAGAACACGAGAGAGAGAATACGAGAGAGATAGTACGAGAGAGAGAGAGGTAACATGAGCGAGAGAGACAGAGAGACAGAGAGAGAGACAGAACACATGAGAGAGAGAACACGAGGGAGAGAGAGAACACGAGAGAGAGCACGAGAGAGAACACGAGAAAGAGCACGAGAGAGAGCACGAGAGAGAGCACGAGAGAGAGCACGAGAGAGAGCACGAGGTATAGAGAGAGAGAGAACACGAGCGAGAGAGAGAGAGAGAGAACACGAGCGAGAGAGAGAGAGAGAACACGAGCGAGAGAGAGAGAGAACACGAGCGAGAGAGAGAGAGAACACGAGGGAGAGAGAGAGAACACAAGGGAGAGACAGAGAGAGAGAGAGAGAGAGAGAGAGAACACGAGGGAGAGAGAACACGAGAGAGAGGTAACATGAGCGAGAGAGACAGAGAGACAGAGAGAGCGAGAGAGAGAGAACACACGAGAGAGAGAGAACACGAGGTAGAGAGAGAGAGAGAACACGAGGGAGAGAGAACACGAGGGAGAGAGAACACGAGGGAGAGAGAGAGAACACGAGCGAGAGAGAGAGAACACGAGCGAGAGAGAGAGAACACGAGCGAGAGAGAGAGAACACGAGGGAGAGAACAGGAGGGAGAGAGAACAGGAGGGAGAGAGAACAGGAGGGAGAGAGAGAGAGAACATGAGAGAGAGAACACGAGAGAGAGAATACGAGAGAGAGAGGTAACATGAGCCAGAGAGACAGAGAGACAGACAGAGAGAGAGAGGGAGAGAGAGAGAGAGAGAACTCACGAGAGGGAGAGCCACAGCGAGAGAGAGAGAGAACACGTGGGAGAGAGAGAGAGAGAGAGAACACACGAGGGAGAGAGCGAGAGAGAACACACGAGGGAGAGAGCGAGAGAGAACACACGAGCAAGAGAGAGAGAGAACACACGAGCAAGAGAGGGAGAATACGTGAGAGAGAGAGAGACAGGGAGAGAGAGAGAGAGAGAAAACAGACGAGAGAGAGAGAACACGAGGGAGAGAGAGAGAGGTAACATGAGCGAGAGAGACAGAGAGACAGAGAGAGACAGAACACATGAGAGAGAGAACACGAGAGAGAGCACGAGAGAGAACACGAGAAAGAGCACGAGAGAGCACGAGAGAGAGCACGAGGTATAGAGAGAGAGAGAACACGAGCGAGAGAGAGAGAACACGAGCGAGAGAGAGAGAGAACACGAGCGAGAGAGAGAGAGAACACGAGGGAGAGAGAACACGAGGGAGAGAGAACACGAGGGAGAGAGAGAGAGAGAGAGAACACGAGAGAGAGAATACGAGAGAGATAGTACGAGAGAGAGAGAGGTAACATGAGCGAGAGAGACAGAGAGACAGAGAGAGAGACAGAACACATGAGAGAGAGAACACGAGGGAGAGAGAGAACACGAGAGAGAGCACGAGAGAGAACACGAGAAAGAGCACGAGAGAGAGCACGAGAGAGAGCACGAGAGAGAGCACGAGAGAGAGCACGAGGTATAGAGAGAGAGAGAACACGAGCGAGAGAGAGAGAACACGAGCGAGAGAGAGAGAGAGAACACGAGCGAGAGAGAGAGAGAACACGAGCGAGAGAGAGAGAGAACACGAGGGAGAGAGAGAGAACACAAGGGAGAGACAGAGAGAGAGAGAGAGAGAGAGAGAGAGAGAGAACACGAGGGAGAGAGAACACGAGAGAGAGGTAACATGAGCGAGAGAGACAGAGAGACAGAGAGAGCGAGAGAGAGAGAACACACGAGAGAGAGAGAACACGAGGGAGAGAGAGAGAGAACACGAGAGAGAGAATACGAGAGAGATAGTACGAGAGAGAGAGAGGTAACATGAGCGAGAGAGACAGAGAGACAGAGAGAGAGAGAGAGAGAACACATGAGAGAGAGAACACACGAGGGAGAGAGAGACAACGTGAGGGAGAGAGAAAGAGAGAGAGAGAGAGAGAGAAAACACACGAGGGGGAGAGAGAGAGAGAACACACGAGCAAGAGAGGGAGAACACATGGGAGAGAGAGAAAGAGAAAACACAAGAGAGAGAGACAGAGAGAGACAGAGAGAGAGTGAGCCACAGAGAGAGAGAGAATACACGCGAAAGAGAGAACACACGAGAGAGAGAGAACACACGAGAGAGAGAGGAGAGAGAGAGAGAGAGAGAGAGAGAGAGAGAGAGAGAACATGAGAGAGAGAGAACACGAGGGAGAGAGAGAGAGAGAACACACGAGGGGGTGAGAGTGAGAAAACACACGAGAGAGAGAGAGAGAGAGAACACACGAGCAAGAGAGGGAGAACACGTGTGAGAGAGAGAGAAAGAGAAAACACTTGAGAGAGACAGAGAGAGAGAGAGCCACAGAGAGAGTGAGAGAGAGAGAGACCATGAGCGAGAGATCACACGAGAGTGAGAGAGAACACACGAGAGCGAGACAGAGAGAGAGAGAGAGAGAGAACATGAGGGAGAGAGAGAGAGAGAGAGAACACACGAGGGGGAGAGAGAGAGAGAGAACACACGATCAAGAGAGGGAGAACACGTGGGAGAGAGAGAAAGAGAAAACACTAGAAAGAGAGACGGAGTCACAGAGAGAGAGAGAACACACGAGAGAGAGAGAGAGAGAGAACACACGAGAGAGAACACACGAGAGTGAGAGAGAACACACGAGAGAGAGAAAGAGAGAGAACACGAGGGAGAGAGAGAGAAAACGAGGGGGAAAGAACACGAGGGTGAGGGAGAGAGAGAGAGAGAGAACACGAGAGTGAGAACACGAGCGAGAGCGAGAGCGAACATGAGAGAGAGAGAGAGAGAACACACGAGAGGGAGAGAACACGAGGGAGAGAGAAAACACGTGGGAGAGAGAGAGAGAGAAAACACACGAGAGGGAGAGAACACGAGGGAGAGAGAGGGAGAACACACGAGGGAGGGAGAGAGAACACACGAGGGAGAGACAGAGAGAGAAAACACACGAGCAAGTGAGGGAGAACACGTGGGAGAGAGAGAGAAAGAGAAAACACTAGAGAGAGAGACAGAGCCACAGAGAGAGAGAGAACACACGAGAGAGAAAGAACACACGAGAGTGAGGGAGAACACACGAGAGTGAGAGAGAACACACGAGAGAGAGAGAGAGAGAACACGAGGGAGAGAGAGAGAAAACGAGGGGGAAAGAACATGAGGGTGAGGGAGAGAGAGAGAGAGAGAGAACACGAGAGTGAGAACACGAGCGAGAGCGAGAGCGAACATGAGAGAGAGAGAGAGAGAGAGAACACACGAGAGGGAGAGAACACGAGGGAGAGAGAGAACACGAGAGAGAGCACTAGAGAGAACACGAGAAAGAGCACGAGAGAGAGCACGAGAGAGAGCACGAGAGAGAGCACGAGGTATAGAGAGAGAGAGAACACGAGCGAGATAGAGACAACACGAGCGAGAGAGAGAGAGAACACGAGCAAGAGAGAGAGAGAGAGAGAACACGAGCGAGAGAGGGAGAGAACACGAGGGAGAGAGAACACGAGGGAGAGAGAACACGAGGGAGAGAGAACAAGAGGGAGAGAGAGAGAGAGAGAACACGAGAGAGAGAATACGAGAGAGAGAGAGGTAACATGAGCGAGAGAGACAGAGAGACACAGAGAGAGAGAGAACACATGAGAGAGAGAGCACACGAGGGAGAGAGAGAGACAACGTGAGGGAGAGAGAAAGAGAGAGAGAGAGAAAACACACGAGGGGGAGAGAGAGAGAGAACACACGAGCAAGAGAGGGAGAACACGTGGGAGAGAGAGAAAGAGAAAACACAAGAGAGACAGAGAGAGACAGAGAGAGAGAGAGCCACAGAGAGAGAGAGAATACACGCGAAAGAGAGAACACGAGAGAGAGAGAGAACACACGAGAGAGAGAGAGAGAGAGTGAGAGAGAGAGAGAACACGAGGGAGAGAGAGAGAGAGAGAACACACGAGGGGGAGAGAGAGAACACACGAGCAAGAGAGGGAGAACACGTGGGAGAGAGAGAGAAAGAGAAAACACCAGAGAGAGACAGAGAGAGACAGAGAGAGAGAGAGCCTCGGAGAGAGTGAGAGAGAGAGAGAGACCACGAGCGAGAGATCACACGAGAGTGAGAGAGAACACACGAGAGCGAGAGAGAGAGAGAGAGAGAGAGAACATGAGGGAGAGAGAGAGAGAGAGAACACACGAGGGGGAGAGAGAGAGAGAACACACGATCAAGAGAGGGAGAACACGTGGGAGAGAGAGAAAGAAAAAACACTAGAAAGAGAGACGGAGTCACAGAGAGAGAGAGAACACACGAGAGAGAGAGAGAGAACACACGAGAGAGAGAGAGAACACACGAGAGTGAGAGAGAACACACGAGAGAGAGAAAGAGAGAGAACACGAGGGAGAGAGAGAGAAAATGAGGGGGAAAGAACACGAGGGTGAGGGAGAGAGAGAGAGAGAGAGTGAGAACACGAGAGTGAGAACACGAGCGAGAGCGAGAGCGAACATGAGAGAGAGAGAGAGAGAACACACGAGAGGGAGAACACGTGGGAGAGAGAGAAAGAAAAAACACTAGAAAGAGAGACGGAGTCACAGAGAGAGAGAGAACACACGAGAGAGAGAGAGAGAACACACGAGAGAGAGAGAGAACACACGAGAGTGAGAGAGAACACACGAGAGAGAGAAAGAGAGAGAACACGAGGGAGAGAGAGAGAAAATGAGGGGGAAAGAACACGAGGGTGAGGGAGAGAGAGAGAGAGAGAGTGAGAACACGAGAGTGAGAACACGAGCGAGAGCGAGAGCGAACATGAGAGAGAGAGAGAGAGAACACACGAGAGGGAGAGAACACAAGGGAGAGAGAGAACACGTGGGAGAGAGAGAGAGAGAAAACACACGAGAGGGAGAGAACACGAGGGAAAGAGAGGGAGAACACACGAGGGAGGGAGAGAGAACACACGAGGGAGAGAGAGAGAGAGAACACACGAGCAAGTGAAGGAGAACACGTGGGAGAGAGAGAGAAAGAGAAAACACTAGAGAGAGAACACGAGAGTGAGAACACGAGCGAGAGCGAACATGAGAGAGAGAGAGAACACACGAGAGGGAGAGAACACGAGGGAGAGAGAGAGAACACTTGGGAGAGAGAGAGAGAACACACGAGGGAGAGAGAGAGCGAACACACGAGCAAGAGAGAGAGAGAACACACGAGCAAGAGAGGGAGAATACGTGGGAGAGAGAGAAAGAGAAAACACTAGAGAGAGAGACAGAGAGAGACAGAGAGAGAGAGAGCCACAGAGAGAGAGAGAGAGAAAACACACGAGGGAGAGAGAACACGAGGGAGAGAGAGAGAACACGAGGGAGAGAGAGAGGTAACATGAGCGAGAGAGACAGAGAGACAGAGAGAAAGAGACAGAGACAGAGACAGAGACAGAGAGGGAGAGAGCGACAGAGAGAGACAGAGAGAGAGACAGAGAGAGAGACAGAACACATGAGAGAGAGAACACGAAGGAGAGAGAGAACACGAGAGAGAGCACGAGAGAGAACACGAGAGAGAGCACGAGAGAGAGCACGAGAGTGAGCACGAGAGAGAGCACGAGGTAGAGAGAGAGAGAGAACACGAGCGAGAGAGAGAGAGAAAACGAGCGAGAGAGGGAGAGAACACGAGGGAGAGAGAACACGAGAGAGAGGTAACATGAGCGAGAGAGACAGAGAGAGAGAGAGAGAACACACGAGAGAGAGAGAACACGAGGGAGAGAGAGAGAGAGAGAACACACGAGGGGGAGAGAGAGAGAGAACACACGAGCAAGAGAGAGAGAGAGAACACACGAGCAAGAGAGGGAGAATACGTGAGAGAGAGAGAGACAGGGAGAGAGAGAGAGCCACAGAGAGAGAGAGAGAGAGAAAACAGACGAGAGAGAGAGAACACGAGGGAGAGAGAGAGAGAGGTAACATGAGCGAGAGAGACAGAGAGACAGAGAGAGACAGAACACATGAGAGAGAGAACACGAGAGAGAGCACGAGAGAGAACACGAGAAAGAGCACGAGAGAGAGCACGAGGTATAGAGAGAGAGAGAACACGAGCGAGAGAGAGAGAACACGAGCGAGAGAGAGAGAGAACACGAGCGAGAGAGAGAGAGAACACGAGGGAGAGAGAACACGAGGGAGAGAGAACACGAGGGAGAGAGAGAGAGAGAGAGAACACGAGAGAGAGAATACGAGAGAGATAGTACGAGAGAGAGAGAGGTAACATGAGCGAGAGAGACAGAGAGAGAGACAGAACACATGAGAGAGAGAACACGAGGGAGAGAGAGAACACGAGAGAGAGCACGAGAGAGAACACGAGAAAGAGCACGAGAGAGAGCACGAGAGAGAGCACGAGAGAGAGCACGAGGTATAGAGAGAGAGAGAACACGAGCGAGAGAGAGAGAACACGAGCGAGAGAGAGAGAGAGAACACGAGCGAGAGAGAGAGAGAACACGAGCGAGAGAGAGAGAGAACACGAGGGAGAGAGAGAGAACACAAGGGAGAGACAGAGAGAGAGAGAGAGAGAGAGAGAGAGAGAACACGAGGGAGAGAGAACACGAGAGAGAGGTAACATGAGCGAGAGAGACAGAGAGACAGAGAGAGCGAGAGAGAGAGAACACACGAGAGAGAGAGAACACGAGGTAGAGAGAGAGAGAGAACACGAGGGAGAGAGAACACGAGGGAGAGAGAACACGAGGGAGAGAGAGAGAACACGAGCGAGAGAGAGAGAACACGAGCGAGAGAGAGAGAACACGAGGGAGAGAACAGGAGGGAGAGAGAACAGGAGGGAGAGAGAGAGAGAGAGAGAGAGAGAACATGAGAGAGAGAACACGAGAGAGAGAATACGAGAGAGAGAGGTAACATGAGCCAGAGAGACAGAGAGACAGACAGAGAGAGAGAGGGAGAGAGAGAGAGAGAACTCACGAGAGGGAGAGCCACAGCGAGAGAGAGAGAGAACACGTGGGAGAGAGAGAGAGAGAGAGAAAACACACGAGGGAGAGAGCGAGAGAGAACACACGAGCAAGAGAGAGAGAGAACACACGAGCAAGAGAGGGAGAATACGTGAGAGAGAGAGAGACAGGGAGAGAGAGAGAGCCACAGAGAGAGAGAGAGAGAGAAAACAGACGAGAGAGAGAGAACACGAGGGAGAGAGAGAGAGGTAACATGAGCGAGAGAGACAGAGAGACAGAGAGAGACAGAACACATGAGAGAGAGAACACGAGAGAGAGCACGAGAGAGAACACGAGAAAGAGCACGAGAGAGCACGAGGTATAGAGAGAGAGAGAACACGAGCGAGAGAGAGAGAACACGAGCGAGAGAGAGAGAGAACACGAGCGAGAGAGAGAGAGAACACGAGGGAGAGAGAACACGAGGGAGAGAGAACACGAGGGAGAGAGAGAGAGAGAGAGAACACACGAGAGAGAGAGTACACGAGGGAGAGCACGAGAGAGAACACGAGGTAGAGAGAGAGAGAGAGAGAACACGAGGGAGAGAGAGAAAACACACGAGGGGGAGAGAGAGAGAGAGAGAACACACGATCAAGAGAGGGAGAACACGTGGGAGAGAGAGAAAGAGAAAACACTGGAGAGAGAGACAGAGAGAGAGAGCCACAGAGAGAGAGAGAAAACACACGAGAGAGAGAGAGAACACGAGGGAGAGAGAGAGAACACGAGGGAGAGAGAGAGGTAACATGAGCGAGAGAGACAGAGAGACAGAGAGAGAGAGAGAGAACACACGAGAGAGAGAGTACACGAGGGAGAGCACGAGAGAGAACACGAGGTAGAGAGAGAGAGAGAGAACACGAGGGAGAGAGAACACGAGGTAGAGAGAACACGAGGGAGAGAGAACACGAGGGAGAGAGAACACGAGGGAGAGAGAGAGAACACGAGCGAGAGAGAGAGAACAGGAGGGAGAGAGAACAGGAGGGAGAGAGAGAGAGAGAGAGAGAGAGAGAGAGAACATGAGAGAGAGAACACGAGAGAGAGAATACGAGAGAGAGAGAGGTAACATGAGCCAGAGAGACAGAGAGACAGACAGAGAGAGAGAGAGAGAGAACTCACGAGAGGGAGAGCCACAGCGAGAGAGAGAGAACACGTGGGAGAGAGAGAGAGAGAACACACGAGGGAGAGAGAGAGAGAACACACGAGCAAGAGAGGGTGAATACGTGAGAGAGAGAGACAGAGAGAGAGAGAGCCACAGAGAGAGAGAGAGAGAGAAAACACACGAGAGAGAGAGAACACGAGGGAGAGAGAGAGGTAACATGAGCGAGAGAGACAGAGAGACAGAGAGAGAGAGAGAGAACACGAGGTAGAGAGAGAGAGAGAACACGAGGGAGAGAGAACACGAGGGAGAGAGAACACGAGGGAGAGAGAGAGAACACGAGCGAGAGAGAGAGAACACGAGCGAGAGAGAGAGAACACGAGGGAGAGAACAGGAGGGAGAGAGAACAGGAGGGAGAGAGAGAGAGAGAGAACACGAGGGAGAGAGAACACGAGGTAGAGAGAACACGAGGGAGAGAGAACACGATGGAGAGAGAGAGAACACGAGCGAGAGAGAGAGAACACGAGGGAGAGAACAGGAGGGAGAGAGAACAGGAGGGAGAGAGAGAGAGAGAGAGAGAACATGAGAGAGAGAACACGAGAGAGAGAATACGAGAGAGAGAGAGGTAACATGAGCCAGAGAGACAGAGAGACAGACAGAGAGAGAGAGAGAGAGAACTCACGAGAGGGAGAGCCACAGCGAGAGAGAGAGAACACGTGGGAGAGAGAGAGAGAGAACACACGAGCAAGAGAGAGAGAGAACACACGAGCAAGAGAGGGAGAATACGTGAGAGAGAGAGACAGAGAGAGAGAGAGCCACAGAGAGAGAGAGAGAGAGAAAACACACGAGAGAGAGAGAACACACGAGCAAGAGAGAGAGAGAACACACGAGCAAGAGAGGGAGAATACGTGAGAGAGAGAGACAGAGAGAGAGCCACAGAGAGAGAGAGAGAGAGAGAAAACACACGAGAGAGAGAGAACACGAGGGAGAGAGAGAGGTAACATGAGCGAGAGAGACAGAGAGACAGAGAGAGAGAGAGAGAGAACACGAGGTAGAGAGAGAGAGAGAACACGAGGGAGAGAGAACACGAGGGAGAGAGAGAGAACACGAGCGAGAGAGAGAGAACACGAGCGAGAGAGAGAGAACACGAGGGAGAGAACAGGAGGGAGAGAGAACAGGAGGGAGAGAGAGAGAGAGAACACGAGGGAGAGAGAACACGAGGTAGAGAGAACACGAGGGAGAGAGAACACGATGGAGAGAGAGAGAACACGAGCGAGAGAGAGAGAACACGAGGGAGAGAACAGGAGGGAGAGAGAACAGGAGGGAGAGAGAACAGGAGGGAGAGAGAGAGAGAGAGAGAGAGAGAGAGAGAACATGAGAGAGAGAACACGAGAGAGAGAATACGAGAGAGAGAGAGGTAACATGAGCCAGAGAGACAGAGAGACAGACAGAGAGAGAGAGAGAGAGAACTCACGAGAGGGAGAGCCACAGCGAGAGAGAGAGAACACGTGGGAGAGAGAGAGAGAGAGAACACACGAGGGAGAGAGAGAGAGAACACACGAGCAAGAGAGAGAGAGAACACACGAGCAAGAGAGGGAGAATACGTGAGAGAGAGAGACAGAGAGAGAGAGAGCCACAGAGAGAGAGAGAGAGAGAAAACACACGAGAGAGAGAGAACACGAGGGAGAGAGAGAGGTAACATGAGCGAGAGAGACAGAGAGACAGAGAGAGAGAGAGAGAACACACGAGAGAGAGAGTACACGAGGGAGAGCACGAGAGAGAACACGAGGTAGAGAGAGAGAGAGAACACGAGGGAGAGAGAACACGAGGGAGAGAGAACACGAGGGAGAGAGAGAGAACACGAGCGAGAGAGAGAGAACACGAGCGAGAGAGAGAGAACACGAGCGAGAGAGAGAGAACACGAGGGAGAGAACAGGAGGGAGAGAGAACAGGAGGGAGAGAGAGAGAGAGAGAGAGAGAACATGACAGAGAGAACACGAGAGAGAGAATACGAGAGAGAGAGGTAACATGAGCCAGAGAGACAGAGAGACAGACAGAGAGAGAGAGGGAGAGAGAGAGAGAGAACTCACGAGAGGGAGAGCCACAGCGAGAGAGAGAGAGAACACGTGGGAGAGAGAGAGAGAGAGAGAACACACGAGGGGGAGAGCGAGAGAGAACACACGAGCAAGAGAGAGAGAGAACACACGAGCAAGAGAGGGAGAATACGTGAGAGAGAGAGAGACAGGGAGAGAGAGAGAGCCACAGAGAGAGAGAGAGAGAGAAAACAGACGAGAGAGAGAGAACACGAGGGAGAGAGAGAGAGGTAACATGAGCGAGAGAGACAGAGAGACAGAGAGAGACAGAACACATGAGAGAGAGAACACGAGAGAGAGCACGAGAGAGAACACGAGAAAGAGCACGAGAGAGAGCACGAGGTATAGAGAGAGAGAGAACACGAGCGAGAGAGAGAGAACACGAGCGAGAGAGAGAGAGAACACGAGCGAGAGAGAGAGAGAACACGAGGGAGAGAGAACACGAGGGAGAGAGAACACGAGGGAGAGAGAGAGAGAGAGAGAACACGAGAGAGAGAATACGAGAGAGATAGTACGAGAGAGAGAGAGGTAACATGAGCGAGAGAGACAGAGAGACAGAGAGAGAGACAGAACACATGAGAGAGAGAACACGAGGGAGAGAGAGAACACGAGAGAGAGCACGAGAGAGAACACGAGAAAGAGCACGAGAGAGAGCACGAGAGAGAGCACGAGAGAGAGCACGAGAGAGAGCACGAGGTATAGAGAGAGAGAGAACACGAGCGAGAGAGAGAGAGAGAACACGAGCGAGAGAGAGAGAGAGAACACGAGCGAGAGAGAGAGAGAACACGAGGGAGAGAGAGAGAACACAAGGGAGAGACAGAGAGAGAGAGAGAGAGAGAGAGAGAGAGAGAACACGAGGGAGAGAGAACACGAGAGAGAGGTAACATGAGCGAGAGAGACAGAGAGACAGAGAGAGCGAGAGAGAGAGAACACACGAGAGAGAGAGAACACGAGGTAGAGAGAGAGAGAGAACACGAGGGAGAGAGAACACGAGGGAGAGAGAACACGAGCGAGAGAGAGAGAACACGAGCGAGAGAGAGAGAACACGAGCGAGAGAGAGAGAACACGAGGGAGAGAACAGGAGGGAGAGAGAACAGGAGGGAGAGAGAACAGGAGGGAGAGAGAGAGAGAACATGAGAGAGAGAACACGAGAGAGAGAATACGAGAGAGAGAGGTAACATGAGCCAGAGAGACAGAGAGACAGACAGAGAGAGAGAGGGAGAGAGAGAGAGAGAGAACTCACGAGAGGGAGAGCCACAGCGAGAGAGAGAGAGAACACGTGGGAGAGAGAGAGAGAGAGAGAACACACGAGGGAGAGAGCGAGAGAGAACACACGAGCAAGAGAGAGAGAGAACACACGAGCAAGAGAGGGAGAATACGTGAGAGAGAGAGAGACAGGGAGAGAGAGAGAGCCACAGAGAGAGAGAGAGAGAGAAAACAGACGAGAGAGAGAGAACACGAGGGAGAGAGAGAGAGGTAACATGAGCGAGAGAGACAGAGAGACAGAGAGAGACAGAACACATGAGAGAGAGAACACGAGAGAGAGCACGAGAGAGAACACGAGAAAGAGCACGAGAGAGAGCACGAGGTATAGAGAGAGAGAGAACACGAGCGAGAGAGAGAGAACACGAGCGAGAGAGAGAGAGAACACGAGCGAGAGAGAGAGAGAACACGAGGGAGAGAGAACACGAGGGAGAGAGAACACGAGGGAGAGAGAGAGAGAGAGAGAGAGAACACGAGAGAGAGAATACGAGAGAGATAGTACGAGAGAGAGAGAGAGGTAACATGAGCGAGAGAGACAGAGAGACAGAGAGAGAGACAGAACACATGAGAGAGAGAACACGAGGGAGAGAGAGAACACGAGAGAGAGCACGAGAGAGAACACGAGAAAGAGCACGAGAGAGAGCACGAGAGAGAGCACGAGAGAGAGCACGAGAGAGAGCACGAGAGAGAGCACGAGGTATAGAGAGAGAGAGAACACGAGCGAGAGAGAGAGAACACGAGCGAGAGAGAGAGAGAGAGAACACGAGCGAGAGAGAGAGAGAACACGAGCGAGAGAGAGAGAGAACACGAGGGAGAGAGAGAGAACACAAGGGAGAGACAGAGAGAGAGAGAGAGAGAGAGAGAGAGAGAGAACACGAGGGAGAGAGAACACGAGAGAGAGGTAACATGAGCGAGAGAGACAGAGAGACAGAGAGAGCGAGAGAGAGAGAACACACGAGAGAGAGAGAACACGAGGGAGAGAGAGAGAGAACACGAGAGAGAGAATACGAGAGAGATAGTACGAGAGAGAGAGAGGTAACATGAGCGAGAGAGACAGAGAGACAGAGAGAGAGAGAGAGAGAACACATGAGAGAGAGAACACGAGGGAGAGAGAACACGAGGGAGAGAGAACACGAGGGAGAGAGAGAGAGAGAGAGAACACGAGAGAGAGAATACGAGAGAGATAGTACGAGAGAGAGAGAGGTAACATGAGCGAGAGAGACAGAGAGACAGAGAGAGAGACAGAACACATGAGAGAGAGAACACGAGGGAGAGAGAGAACACGAGAGAGAGCACGAGAGAGAACACGAGAAAGAGCACGAGAGAGAGCACGAGAGAGAGCACGAGAGAGAGCACGAGAGAGAGCACGAGGTATAGAGAGAGAGAGAACACGAGCGAGAGAGAGAGAACACGAGCGAGAGAGAGAGAGAGAACACGAGCGAGAGAGAGAGAGAACACGAGCGAGAGAGAGAGAGAACACGAGGGAGAGAGAGAGAACACAAGGGAGAGACAGAGAGAGAGAGAGAGAGAGAGAGAGAGAGAGAACACGAGGGAGAGAGAACACGAGAGAGAGGTAACATGAGCGAGAGAGACAGAGAGACAGAGAGAGCGAGAGAGAGAGAACACACGAGAGAGAGAGAACACGAGGGAGAGAGAGAGAGAACACGAGAGAGAGAATACGAGAGAGATAGTACGAGAGAGAGAGAGGTAACATGAGCGAGAGAGACAGAGAGACAGAGAGAGAGAGAGAGAACACATGAGAGAGAGAACACACGAGGGAGAGAGAGACAACGTGAGGGAGAGAGAAAGAGAGAGAGAGAGAGAGAGAGAGAGAAAACACACGAGGGGGAGAGAGAGAGAGAACACACGAGCAAGAGAGGGAGAACACATGGGAGAGAGAGAAAGAGAAAACACAAGAGAGAGAGACAGAGAGAGACAGAGAGAGAGTGAGCCACAGAGAGAGAGAGAATACACGCGAAAGAGAGAACACACGAGAGAGAGAGAACACACGAGAGAGAGAGGAGAGAGAGAGAGAGAGAGAGAGAGAGAGAGAGAGAGAGAACATGAGAGAGAGAGAACACGAGGGAGAGAGAGAGAGAGAACACACGAGGGGGTGAGAGTGAGAAAACACACGAGAGAGAGAGAGAGAGAGAACACACGAGCAAGAGAGGGAGAACACGTGTGAGAGAGAGAGAAAGAGAAAACACTTGAGAGAGACAGAGAGAGAGAGAGCCACAGAGAGAGTGAGAGAGAGAGAGACCATGAGCGAGAGATCACACGAGAGTGAGAGAGAACACACGAGAGCGAGACAGAGAGAGAGAGAGAGAGAGAACATGAGGGAGAGAGAGAGAGAGAGAGAACACACGAGGGGGAGAGAGAGAGAGAGAACACACGATCAAGAGAGGGAGAACACGTGGGAGAGAGAGAAAGAGAAAACACTAGAAAGAGAGACGGAGTCACAGAGAGAGAGAGAACACACGAGAGAGAGAGAGAGAGAGAACACACGAGAGAGAACACACGAGAGTGAGAGAGAACACACGAGAGAGAGAAAGAGAGAGAACACGAGGGAGAGAGAGAGAAAACGAGGGGGAAAGAACACGAGGGTGAGGGAGAGAGAGAGAGAGAGAACACGAGAGTGAGAACACGAGCGAGAGCGAGAGCGAACATGAGAGAGAGAGAGAGAGAACACACGAGAGGGAGAGAACACGAGGGAGAGAGAAAACACGTGGGAGAGAGAGAGAGAGAAAACACACGAGAGGGAGAGAACACGAGGGAGAGAGAGGGAGAACACACGAGGGAGGGAGAGAGAACACACGAGGGAGAGACAGAGAGAGAAAACACACGAGCAAGTGAGGGAGAACACGTGGGAGAGAGAGAGAAAGAGAAAACACTAGAGAGAGAGACAGAGCCACAGAGAGAGAGAGAACACACGAGAGAGAAAGAACACACGAGAGTGAGGGAGAACACACGAGAGTGAGAGAGAACACACGAGAGAGAGAGAGAGAGAACACGAGGGAGAGAGAGAGAAAACGAGGGGGAAAGAACATGAGGGTGAGGGAGAGAGAGAGAGAGAGAGAACACGAGAGTGAGAACACGAGCGAGAGCGAGAGCGAACATGAGAGAGAGAGAGAGAGAGAGAACACACGAGAGGGAGAGAACACGAGGGAGAGAGAGAACACGAGAGAGAGCACTAGAGAGAACACGAGAAAGAGCACGAGAGAGAGCACGAGAGAGAGCACGAGAGAGAGCACGAGGTATAGAGAGAGAGAGAACACGAGCGAGATAGAGACAACACGAGCGAGAGAGAGAGAGAACACGAGCAAGAGAGAGAGAGAGAGAGAACACGAGCGAGAGAGGGAGAGAACACGAGGGAGAGAGAACACGAGGGAGAGAGAACACGAGGGAGAGAGAACAAGAGGGAGAGAGAGAGAGAGAGAACACGAGAGAGAGAATACGAGAGAGAGAGAGGTAACATGAGCGAGAGAGACAGAGAGACACAGAGAGAGAGAGAACACATGAGAGAGAGAGCACACGAGGGAGAGAGAGAGACAACGTGAGGGAGAGAGAAAGAGAGAGAGAGAGAAA
This sequence comes from Chiloscyllium plagiosum, assembly GCF_037043375.1. Lineage (NCBI taxonomy): Eukaryota > Metazoa > Chordata > Chondrichthyes > Orectolobiformes > Hemiscylliidae > Chiloscyllium > Chiloscyllium plagiosum. The sequence continues at coordinate 68,461,538 of NW_028270148.1, read as the reverse complement.
ACACACGAGGGGGAGAGAGAGAGAGAACACACGAGCAAGAGAGGGAGAACACGTGGGAGAGAGAGAAAGAGAAAACACAAGAGAGACAGAGAGAGACAGAGAGAGAGAGAGCCACAGAGAGAGAGAGAATACACGCGAAAGAGAGAACACGAGAGAGAGAGAGAACACACGAGAGAGAGAGAGAGAGAGTGAGAGAGAGAGAGAACACGAGGGAGAGAGAGAGAGAGAGAACACACGAGGGGGAGAGAGAGAACACACGAGCAAGAGAGGGAGAACACGTGGGAGAGAGAGAGAAAGAGAAAACACCAGAGAGAGACAGAGAGAGACAGAGAGAGAGAGAGCCTCGGAGAGAGTGAGAGAGAGAGAGAGACCACGAGCGAGAGATCACACGAGAGTGAGAGAGAACACACGAGAGCGAGAGAGAGAGAGAGAGAGAGAGAACATGAGGGAGAGAGAGAGAGAGAGAACACACGAGGGGGAGAGAGAGAGAGAACACACGATCAAGAGAGGGAGAACACGTGGGAGAGAGAGAAAGAAAAAACACTAGAAAGAGAGACGGAGTCACAGAGAGAGAGAGAACACACGAGAGAGAGAGAGAGAACACACGAGAGAGAGAGAGAACACACGAGAGTGAGAGAGAACACACGAGAGAGAGAAAGAGAGAGAACACGAGGGAGAGAGAGAGAAAATGAGGGGGAAAGAACACGAGGGTGAGGGAGAGAGAGAGAGAGAGAGTGAGAACACGAGAGTGAGAACACGAGCGAGAGCGAGAGCGAACATGAGAGAGAGAGAGAGAGAACACACGAGAGGGAGAACACGTGGGAGAGAGAGAAAGAAAAAACACTAGAAAGAGAGACGGAGTCACAGAGAGAGAGAGAACACACGAGAGAGAGAGAGAGAGAACACACGAGAGAGAGAGAGAACACACGAGAGTGAGAGAGAACACACGAGAGAGAGAAAGAGAGAGAACACGAGGGAGAGAGAGAGAAAATGAGGGGGAAAGAACACGAGGGTGAGGGAGAGAGAGAGAGAGAGAGTGAGAACACGAGAGTGAGAACACGAGCGAGAGCGAGAGCGAACATGAGAGAGAGAGAGAGAGAACACACGAGAGGGAGAGAACACAAGGGAGAGAGAGAACACGTGGGAGAGAGAGAGAGAGAAAACACACGAGAGGGAGAGAACACGAGGGAAAGAGAGGGAGAACACACGAGGGAGGGAGAGAGAACACACGAGGGAGAGAGAGAGAGAGAACACACGAGCAAGTGAAGGAGAACACGTGGGAGAGAGAGAGAAAGAGAAAACACTAGAGAGAGAACACGAGAGTGAGAACACGAGCGAGAGCGAACATGAGAGAGAGAGAGAACACACGAGAGGGAGAGAACACGAGGGAGAGAGAGAGAACACTTGGGAGAGAGAGAGAGAACACACGAGGGAGAGAGAGAGCGAACACACGAGCAAGAGAGAGAGAGAACACACGAGCAAGAGAGGGAGAATACGTGGGAGAGAGAGAAAGAGAAAACACTAGAGAGAGAGACAGAGAGAGACAGAGAGAGAGAGAGCCACAGAGAGAGAGAGAGAGAAAACACACGAGGGAGAGAGAACACGAGGGAGAGAGAGAGAACACGAGGGAGAGAGAGAGGTAACATGAGCGAGAGAGACAGAGAGACAGAGAGAAAGAGACAGAGACAGAGACAGAGACAGAGAGGGAGAGAGCGACAGAGAGAGACAGAGAGAGAGACAGAGAGAGAGACAGAACACATGAGAGAGAGAACACGAAGGAGAGAGAGAACACGAGAGAGAGCACGAGAGAGAACACGAGAGAGAGCACGAGAGAGAGCACGAGAGTGAGCACGAGAGAGAGCACGAGGTAGAGAGAGAGAGAGAACACGAGCGAGAGAGAGAGAGAAAACGAGCGAGAGAGGGAGAGAACACGAGGGAGAGAGAACACGAGAGAGAGGTAACATGAGCGAGAGAGACAGAGAGAGAGAGAGAGAACACACGAGAGAGAGAGAACACGAGGGAGAGAGAGAGAGAGAGAACACACGAGGGGGAGAGAGAGAGAGAACACACGAGCAAGAGAGAGAGAGAGAACACACGAGCAAGAGAGGGAGAATACGTGAGAGAGAGAGAGACAGGGAGAGAGAGAGAGCCACAGAGAGAGAGAGAGAGAGAAAACAGACGAGAGAGAGAGAACACGAGGGAGAGAGAGAGAGAGGTAACATGAGCGAGAGAGACAGAGAGACAGAGAGAGACAGAACACATGAGAGAGAGAACACGAGAGAGAGCACGAGAGAGAACACGAGAAAGAGCACGAGAGAGAGCACGAGGTATAGAGAGAGAGAGAACACGAGCGAGAGAGAGAGAACACGAGCGAGAGAGAGAGAGAACACGAGCGAGAGAGAGAGAGAACACGAGGGAGAGAGAACACGAGGGAGAGAGAACACGAGGGAGAGAGAGAGAGAGAGAGAACACGAGAGAGAGAATACGAGAGAGATAGTACGAGAGAGAGAGAGGTAACATGAGCGAGAGAGACAGAGAGAGAGACAGAACACATGAGAGAGAGAACACGAGGGAGAGAGAGAACACGAGAGAGAGCACGAGAGAGAACACGAGAAAGAGCACGAGAGAGAGCACGAGAGAGAGCACGAGAGAGAGCACGAGGTATAGAGAGAGAGAGAACACGAGCGAGAGAGAGAGAACACGAGCGAGAGAGAGAGAGAGAACACGAGCGAGAGAGAGAGAGAACACGAGCGAGAGAGAGAGAGAACACGAGGGAGAGAGAGAGAACACAAGGGAGAGACAGAGAGAGAGAGAGAGAGAGAGAGAGAGAGAGAGAACACGAGGGAGAGAGAACACGAGAGAGAGGTAACATGAGCGAGAGAGACAGAGAGACAGAGAGAGCGAGAGAGAGAGAACACACGAGAGAGAGAGAACACGAGGTAGAGAGAGAGAGAGAACACGAGGGAGAGAGAACACGAGGGAGAGAGAACACGAGGGAGAGAGAGAGAACACGAGCGAGAGAGAGAGAACACGAGCGAGAGAGAGAGAACACGAGGGAGAGAACAGGAGGGAGAGAGAACAGGAGGGAGAGAGAGAGAGAGAGAGAGAGAACATGAGAGAGAGAACACGAGAGAGAGAATACGAGAGAGAGAGGTAACATGAGCCAGAGAGACAGAGAGACAGACAGAGAGAGAGAGGGAGAGAGAGAGAGAGAACTCACGAGAGGGAGAGCCACAGCGAGAGAGAGAGAGAACACGTGGGAGAGAGAGAGAGAGAGAGAAAACACACGAGGGAGAGAGCGAGAGAGAACACACGAGCAAGAGAGAGAGAGAACACACGAGCAAGAGAGGGAGAATACGTGAGAGAGAGAGAGACAGGGAGAGAGAGAGAGCCACAGAGAGAGAGAGAGAGAGAAAACAGACGAGAGAGAGAGAACACGAGGGAGAGAGAGAGAGGTAACATGAGCGAGAGAGACAGAGAGACAGAGAGAGACAGAACACATGAGAGAGAGAACACGAGAGAGAGCACGAGAGAGAACACGAGAAAGAGCACGAGAGAGCACGAGAGAGAGCACGAGGTATAGAGAGAGAGAGAACACGAGCGAGAGAGAGAGAACACGAGCGAGAGAGAGAGAGAACACGAGCGAGAGAGAGAGAGAACACGAGGGAGAGAGAACACGAGGGAGAGAGAACACGAGGGAGAGAGAGAGAGAGAGAGAACACACGAGAGAGAGAGTACACGAGGGAGAGCACGAGAGAGAACACGAGGTAGAGAGAGAGAGAGAGAGAACACGAGGGAGAGAGAGAAAACACACGAGGGGGAGAGAGAGAGAGAGAGAACACACGATCAAGAGAGGGAGAACACGTGGGAGAGAGAGAAAGAGAAAACACTGGAGAGAGAGACAGAGAGAGAGAGCCACAGAGAGAGAGAGAAAACACACGAGAGAGAGAGAGAACACGAGGGAGAGAGAGAGAACACGAGGGAGAGAGAGAGGTAACATGAGCGAGAGAGACAGAGAGACAGAGAGAGAGAGAGAGAACACACGAGAGAGAGAGTACACGAGGGAGAGCACGAGAGAGAACACGAGGTAGAGAGAGAGAGAGAGAACACGAGGGAGAGAGAACACGAGGTAGAGAGAACACGAGGGAGAGAGAACACGAGGGAGAGAGAACACGAGGGAGAGAGAGAGAACACGAGCGAGAGAGAGAGAACAGGAGGGAGAGAGAACAGGAGGGAGAGAGAGAGAGAGAGAGAGAGAGAGAGAGAGAACATGAGAGAGAGAACACGAGAGAGAGAATACGAGAGAGAGAGAGGTAACATGAGCCAGAGAGACAGAGAGACAGACAGAGAGAGAGAGAGAGAGAACTCACGAGAGGGAGAGCCACAGCGAGAGAGAGAGAACACGTGGGAGAGAGAGAGAGAGAACACACGAGGGAGAGAGAGAGAGAACACACGAGCAAGAGAGGGTGAATACGTGAGAGAGAGAGACAGAGAGAGAGAGAGCCACAGAGAGAGAGAGAGAGAGAAAACACACGAGAGAGAGAGAACACGAGGGAGAGAGAGAGGTAACATGAGCGAGAGAGACAGAGAGACAGAGAGAGAGAGAGAGAGAGAACACGAGGTAGAGAGAGAGAGAGAACACGAGGGAGAGAGAACACGAGGGAGAGAGAACACGAGGGAGAGAGAGAGAACACGAGCGAGAGAGAGAGAACACGAGCGAGAGAGAGAGAACACGAGGGAGAGAACAGGAGGGAGAGAGAACAGGAGGGAGAGAGAGAGAGAGAGAACACGAGGGAGAGAGAACACGAGGTAGAGAGAACACGAGGGAGAGAGAACACGATGGAGAGAGAGAGAACACGAGCGAGAGAGAGAGAGAACACGAGGGAGAGAACAGGAGGGAGAGAGAACAGGAGGGAGAGAGAGAGAGAGAGAGAGAACATGAGAGAGAGAACACGAGAGAGAGAATACGAGAGAGAGAGAGGTAACATGAGCCAGAGAGACAGAGAGACAGACAGAGAGAGAGAGAGAGAGAACTCACGAGAGGGAGAGCCACAGCGAGAGAGAGAGAACACGTGGGAGAGAGAGAGAGAGAACACACGAGCAAGAGAGAGAGAGAACACACGAGCAAGAGAGGGAGAATACGTGAGAGAGAGAGACAGAGAGAGAGAGAGCCACAGAGAGAGAGAGAGAGAGAAAACACACGAGAGAGAGAGAACACACGAGCAAGAGAGAGAGAGAACACACGAGCAAGAGAGGGAGAATACGTGAGAGAGAGAGACAGAGAGAGAGCCACAGAGAGAGAGAGAGAGAGAGAAAACACACGAGAGAGAGAGAACACGAGGGAGAGAGAGAGGTAACATGAGCGAGAGAGACAGAGAGACAGAGAGAGAGAGAGAGAGAACACGAGGTAGAGAGAGAGAGAGAACACGAGGGAGAGAGAACACGAGGGAGAGAGAGAGAACACGAGCGAGAGAGAGAGAACACGAGCGAGAGAGAGAGAACACGAGGGAGAGAACAGGAGGGAGAGAGAACAGGAGGGAGAGAGAGAGAGAGAACACGAGGGAGAGAGAACACGAGGTAGAGAGAACACGAGGGAGAGAGAACACGATGGAGAGAGAGAGAACACGAGCGAGAGAGAGAGAACACGAGGGAGAGAACAGGAGGGAGAGAGAACAGGAGGGAGAGAGAACAGGAGGGAGAGAGAGAGAGAGAGAGAGAGAGAGAGAGAACATGAGAGAGAGAACACGAGAGAGAGAATACGAGAGAGAGAGAGGTAACATGAGCCAGAGACACAGAGAGACAGACAGAGAGAGAGAGAGAGAGAACTCACGAGAGGGAGAGCCACAGCGAGAGAGAGAGAACACGTGGGAGAGAGAGAGAGAGAGAACACACGAGGGAGAGAGAGAGAGAACACACGAGCAAGAGAGAGAGAGAACACACGAGCAAGAGAGGGAGAATACGTGAGAGAGAGAGACAGAGAGAGAGAGAGCCACAGAGAGAGAGAGAGAGAGAAAACACACGAGAGAGAGAGAACACGAGGGAGAGAGAGAGGTAACATGAGCGAGAGAGACAGAGAGACAGAGAGAGAGAGAGAGAACACACGAGAGAGAGAGTACACGAGGGAGAGCACGAGAGAGAACACGAGGTAGAGAGAGAGAGAGAACACGAGGGAGAGAGAACACGAGGGAGAGAGAACACGAGGGAGAGAGAGAGAACACGAGCGAGAGAGAGAGAACACGAGCGAGAGAGAGAGAACACGAGCGAGAGAGAGAGAACACGAGCGAGAGAACAGGAGGGAGAGAGAACAGGAGGGAGAGAGAGAGAGAGAGAGAGAGAACATGAGAGAGAGAACACGAGAGAGAGAATACGAGAGAGAGAGGTAACATGAGCCAGAGAGACAGAGAGACAGACAGAGAGAGAGAGGGAGAGAGAGAGAGAGAACTCACGAGAGGGAGAGCCACAGCGAGAGAGAGAGAGAACACGTGGGAGAGAGAGAGAGAGAGAGAACACACGAGGGAGAGAGCGAGAGAGAACACACGAGCAAGAGAGAGAGAGAACACACGAGCAAGAGAGGGAGAATACGTGAGAGAGAGAGAGACAGGGAGAGAGAGAGAGCCACAGAGAGAGAGAGAGAGAGAAAACAGACGAGAGAGAGAGAACACGAGGGAGAGAGAGAGAGGTAACATGAGCGAGAGAGACAGAGAGACAGAGAGAGACAGAACACATGAGAGAGAGAACACGAGAGAGAGCACGAGAGAGAACACGAGAAAGAGCACGAGAGAGAGCACGAGGTATAGAGAGAGAGAGAACACGAGCGAGAGAGAGAGAACACGAGCGAGAGAGAGAGAGAACACGAGCGAGAGAGAGAGAGAACACGAGGGAGAGAGAACACGAGGGAGAGAGAACACGAGGGAGAGAGAGAGAGAGAGAGAACACGAGAGAGAGAATACGAGAGAGATAGTACGAGAGAGAGAGAGGTAACATGAGCGAGAGAGACAGAGAGACAGAGAGAGAGACAGAACACATGAGAGAGAGAACACGAGGGAGAGAGAGAACACGAGAGAGAGCACGAGAGAGAACACGAGAAAGAGCACGAGAGAGAGCACGAGAGAGAGCACGAGAGAGAGCACGAGAGAGAGCACGAGGTATAGAGAGAGAGAGAACACGAGCGAGAGAGAGAGAGAGAACACGAGCGAGAGAGAGAGAGAGAACACGAGCGAGAGAGAGAGAGAACACGAGGGAGAGAGAGAGAACACAAGGGAGAGACAGAGAGAGAGAGAGAGAGAGAGAGAGAGAGAACACGAGGGAGAGAGAACACGAGAGAGAGGTAACATGAGCGAGAGAGACAGAGAGACAGAGAGAGCGAGAGAGAGAGAACACACGAGAGAGAGAGAACACGAGGTAGAGAGAGAGAGAGAACACGAGGGAGAGAGAACACGAGGGAGAGAGAACACGAGCGAGAGAGAGAGAACACGAGCGAGAGAGAGAGAACACGAGCGAGAGAGAGAGAACACGAGGGAGAGAACAGGAGGGAGAGAGAACAGGAGGGAGAGAGAACAGGAGGGAGAGAGAGAGAGAACATGAGAGAGAGAACACGAGAGAGAGAATACGAGAGAGAGAGGTAACATGAGCCAGAGAGACAGAGAGACAGACAGAGAGAGAGAGGGAGAGAGAGAGAGAGAGAACTCACGAGAGGGAGAGCCACAGCGAGAGAGAGAGAGAACACGTGGGAGAGAGAGAGAGAGAGAGAACACACGAGGGAGAGAGCGAGAGAGAACACACGAGCAAGAGAGAGAGAGAACACACGAGCAAGAGAGGGAGAATACGTGAGAGAGAGAGAGACAGGGAGAGAGAGAGAGCCACAGAGAGAGAGAGAGAGAGAAAACAGACGAGAGAGAGAGAACACGAGGGAGAGAGAGAGAGGTAACATGAGCGAGAGAGACAGAGAGACAGAGAGAGACAGAACACATGAGAGAGAGAACACGAGAGAGAGCACGAGAGAGAACACGAGAAAGAGCACGAGAGAGCACGAGAGAGAGCACGAGGTATAGAGAGAGAGAGAACACGAGCGAGAGAGAGAGAACACGAGCGAGAGAGAGAGAGAACACGAGCGAGAGAGAGAGAGAACACGAGGGAGAGAGAACACGAGGGAGAGAGAACACGAGGGAGAGAGAGAGAGAGAGAGAGAGAACACGAGAGAGAGAATACGAGAGAGATAGTACGAGAGAGAGAGAGAGGTAACATGAGCGAGAGAGACAGAGAGACAGAGAGAGAGACAGAACACATGAGAGAGAGAACACGAGGGAGAGAGAGAACACGAGAGAGAGCACGAGAGAGAACACGAGAAAGAGCACGAGAGAGAGCACGAGAGAGAGCACGAGAGAGAGCACGAGAGAGAGCACGAGGTATAGAGAGAGAGAGAACACGAGCGAGAGAGAGAGAACACGAGCGAGAGAGAGAGAGAGAGAACACGAGCGAGAGAGAGAGAGAACACGAGCGAGAGAGAGAGAGAACACGAGGGAGAGAGAGAGAACACAAGGGAGAGACAGAGAGAGAGAGAGAGAGAGAGAGAGAGAGAGAACACGAGGGAGAGAGAACACGAGAGAGAGGTAACATGAGCGAGAGAGACAGAGAGACAGAGAGAGCGAGAGAGAGAGAACACACGAGAGAGAGAGAACACGAGGGAGAGAGAGAGAGAACACGAGAGAGAGAATACGAGAGAGATAGTACGAGAGAGAGAGAGGTAACATGAGCGAGAGAGACAGAGAGACAGAGAGAGAGAGAGAGAGAACACATGAGAGAGAGAACACACGAGGGAGAGAGAGACAACGTGAGGGAGAGAGAAAGAGAGAGAGAGAGAGAGAGAGAGAGAGAAAACACACGAGGGGGAGAGAGAGAGAGAACACACGAGCAAGAGAGGGAGAACACATGGGAGAGAGAGAAAGAGAAAACACAAGAGAGAGAGACAGAGAGAGACAGAGAGAGAGTGAGCCACAGAGAGAGAGAGAATACACGCGAAAGAGAGAACACACGAGAGAGAGAGAACACACGAGAGAGAGAGGAGAGAGAGAGAGAGAGAGAGAGAGAGAGAGAGAGAGAACATGAGAGAGAGAGAACACGAGGGAGAGAGAGAGAGAGAACACACGAGGGGGTGAGAGTGAGAAAACACACGAGAGAGAGAGAGAGAGAGAACACACGAGCAAGAGAGGGAGAACACGTGTGAGAGAGAGAGAAAGAGAAAACACTTGAGAGAGACAGAGAGAGAGAGAGCCACAGAGAGAGTGAGAGAGAGAGAGACCATGAGCGAGAGATCACACGAGAGTGAGAGAGAACACACGAGAGCGAGACAGAGAGAGAGAGAGAGAGAGAACATGAGGGAGAGAGAGAGAGAACACACGAGGGGGAGAGAGAGAGAGAGAACACACGATCAAGAGAGGGAGAACACGTGGGAGAGAGAGAAAGAGAAAACACTAGAAAGAGAGACGGAGTCACAGAGAGAGAGAGAACACACGAGAGAGAGAGAGAGAGAGAACACACGAGAGAGAACACACGAGAGTGAGAGAGAACACACGAGAGAGAGAAAGAGAGAGAACACGAGGGAGAGAGAGAGAAAACGAGGGGGAAAGAACACGAGGGTGAGGGAGAGAGAGAGAGAGAGAACACGAGAGTGAGAACACGAGCGAGAGCGAGAGCGAACATGAGAGAGAGAGAGAGAGAACACACGAGAGGGAGAGAACACGAGGGAGAGAGAAAACACGTGGGAGAGAGAGAGAGAGAAAACACACGAGAGGGAGAGAACACGAGGGAGAGAGAGGGAGAACACACGAGGGAGGGAGAGAGAACACACGAGGGAGAGACAGAGAGAGAAAACACACGAGCAAGTGAGGGAGAACACGTGGGAGAGAGAGAGAAAGAGAAAACACTAGAGAGAGAGACAGAGCCACAGAGAGAGAGAGAACACACGAGAGAGAAAGAACACACGAGAGTGAGGGAGAACACACGAGAGTGAGAGAGAACACACGAGAGAGAGAGAGAGAGAACACGAGGGAGAGAGAGAGAAAACGAGGGGGAAAGAACATGAGGGTGAGGGAGAGAGAGAGAGAGAGAGAACACGAGAGTGAGAACACGAGCGAGAGCGAGAGCGAACATGAGAGAGAGAGAGAGAGAGAGAACACACGAGAGGGAGAGAACACGAGGGAGAGAGAGAACACGAGAGAGAGCACTAGAGAGAACACGAGAAAGAGCACGAGAGAGAGCACGAGAGAGAGCACGAGAGAGAGCACGAGGTATAGAGAGAGAGAGAACACGAGCGAGATAGAGACAACACGAGCGAGAGAGAGAGAGAACACGAGCAAGAGAGAGAGAGAGAGAGAACACGAGCGAGAGAGGGAGAGAACACGAGGGAGAGAGAACACGAGGGAGAGAGAACACGAGGGAGAGAGAACAAGAGGGAGAGAGAGAGAGAGAGAACACGAGAGAGAGAATACGAGAGAGAGAGAGGTAACATGAGCGAGAGAGACAGAGAGACACAGAGAGAGAGAGAACACATGAGAGAGAGAGCACACGAGGGAGAGAGAGAGACAACGTGAGGGAGAGAGAAAGAGAGAGAGAGAGAAAACACACGAGGGGGAGAGAGAGAGAGAGAACACACGAGCAAGAGAGGGAGAACACGTGGGAGAGAGAGAAAGAGAAAACACAAGAGAGAGAGACAGAGAGAGACAGAGAGAGAGAGAGCCACAGAGAGAGAGAGAATACACGCGAAAGAGAGAACACGAGAGAGAGAGAGAACACACGAGAGAGAGAGAGAGAGTGAGAGAGAGAGAGAACACGAGGGAGAGAGAGAGAGAGAGAACACACGAGGGGGAGAGAGAGAACACACGAGCAAGAGAGGGAGAACACGTGGGAGAGAGAGAGAAAGAGAAAACACCAGAGAGAGACAGAGAGAGACAGAGCCTCGGAGAGAGTGAGAGAGAGAGAGAGACCACGAGCGAGAGATCACACGAGAGTGAGAGAGAACACACGAGAGCGAGAGAGAGAGAGAGAGAGAGAACATGAGGGAGAGAGAGAGAGAGAGAACACACGAGGGGGAGAGAGAGAGAGAACACACGATCAAGAGAGGGAGAACACGTGGGAGAGAGAGAAAGAAAAAACACTAGAAAGAGAGACGGAGTCACAGAGAGAGAGAGAACACACGAGAGAGAGAGAGAGAACACACGAGAGAGAGAGAGAACACACGAGAGTGAGAGAGAACACACGAGAGAGAGAAAGAGAGAGAACACGAGGGAGAGAGAGAGAAAATGAGGGGGAAAGAACACGAGGGTGAGGGAGAGAGAGAGAGAGAGAGTGAGAACACGAGAGTGAGAACACGAGCGAGAGCGAGAGCGAACATGAGAGAGAGAGAGAGAGAACACACGAGAGGGAGAACACGTGGGAGAGAGAGAAAGAAAAAACACTAGAAAGAGAGACGGAGTCACAGAGAGAGAGAGAACACACGAGAGAGAGAGAGAGAACACACGAGAGAGAGAGAGAACACACGAGAGTGAGAGAGAACACACGAGAGAGAGAAAGAGAGAGAACACGAGGGAGAGAGAGAGAAAATGAGGGGGAAAGAACACGAGGGTGAGGGAGAGAGAGAGAGAGAGAGTGAGAACACGAGAGTGAGAACACGAGCGAGAGCGAGAGCGAACATGAGAGAGAGAGAGAGAGAACACACGAGAGGGAGAGAACACAAGGGAGAGAGAGAACACGTGGGAGAGAGAGAGAGAGAAAACACACGAGAGGGAGAGAACACGAGGGAAAGAGAGGGAGAACACACGAGGGAGGGAGAGAGAACACACGAGGGAGAGAGAGAGAGAGAACACACGAGCAAGTGAAGGAGAACACGTGGGAGAGAGAGAGAAAGAGAAAACACTAGAGAGAGAACACGAGAGTGAGAACACGAGCGAGAGCGAACATGAGAGAGAGAGAGAACACACGAGAGGGAGAGAACACGAGGGAGAGAGAGAGAACACTTGGGAGAGAGAGAGAGAACACACGAGGGAGAGAGAGAGCGAACACACGAGCAAGAGAGAGAGAGAACACACGAGCAAGAGAGGGAGAATACGTGGGAGAGAGAGAAAGAGAAAACACTAGAGAGAGAGACAGAGAGAGACAGAGAGAGAGAGAGCCACAGAGAGAGAGAGAGAGAAAACACACGAGGGAGAGAGAACACGAGGGAGAGAGAGAGAACACGAGGGAGAGAGAGAGGTAACATGAGCGAGAGAGACAGAGAGACAGAGAGAAAGAGACAGAGACAGAGACAGAGACAGAGAGGGAGAGAGCGACAGAGAGAGACAGAGAGAGAGACAGAGAGAGAGACAGAACACATGAGAGAGAGAACACGAAGGAGAGAGAGAACACGAGAGAGAGCACGAGAGAGAACACGAGAGAGAGCACGAGAGAGAGCACGAGAGTGAGCACGAGAGAGAGCACGAGGTAGAGAGAGAGAGAGAACACGAGCGAGAGAGAGAGAGAAAACGAGCGAGAGAGGGAGAGAACACGAGGGAGAGAGAACACGAGAGAGAGGTAACATGAGCGAGAGAGACAGAGAGAGAGAGAGAGAACACACGAGAGAGAGAGAACACGAGGGAGAGAGAGAGAGAGAGAACACACGAGGGGGAGAGAGAGAGAGAACACACGAGAGAGAGAGAGAGAGAGAGAGAGAGAGAGAACACACGAGCAAGAGAGGGAGAACACGTGGGAGAGAGAGAGAAAGAGAAAACACTAGAGAGAGACAGAGAGAGAGAGCCACAGAGAGAGAGAGCCACAGAGAGAGAGAGAGAGAGAGAGAAAACATGAGGGAGAGAGAGAGAACACAAGGGAGAGAGAGAGAGAACACACGAGGGAGAGAGAGGGAGAACACACGAGGGAGGGAGAGAGAACACACGAGGGAGTGAGAGGGAGAGAACACGAGCAAGAGAAGGAGAACACGTGGGAGAGAGAGAAAGAGAAAACACTAGAGAGAGAGAGATGGAGCCACAGAGAGAGAGAGAACACACGAGAGAGAGACAGAACACACGAGAGTGAGAGAGAACACACGAGAGAGAGAGAGAGAGAACACGAGGGAGAGAGAGAGAAAACGAGGGGGAAAGAACACGAGGGTGAGGGAGAGAGAGAGAGAGAGAGAGACAGAGAGAGACAGAGAGAGAGACAGAACACATGAGAGAAAGAACACGAAGGAGAGAGAGAACACGAGAGTGAGAACACGAGCGAGAGCGAACATGAGAGAGAGAGAGAGAGAACACACGAGAGGGAGAGAACACGAGGGAGAGAGAGAGAACACGTGGGAGAGAGAGAGAGAGAACACACGAGGGAGAGAGAGAGAGAAAACGAGCGAGAGAGAGAGAGAACACGAGGGAGAGAGAACACGAGAGAGAGGTAACATGAGCGAGAGAGACAGAGAGACAGAGAGAGAGAGAACACGAGAGAGAGCACAAGAGAGAGCACGAGAGAGAGCACGAGAGAGAGCACGAGGTAGAGAGAGAGAGAGAACACGAGCGAGAGAGAGAAAACGAGCGAGAGAGAGAGAGAACACGAGGGAGAGAGAACACGAGAGAGAGGTAACATGAGCGAGAGAGACAGAGAGACAGAGAGAGAGAGAACACACGAGAGAGAGAGAACACGAGGGTGAGAGAGAGAGAGAGAACACACGAGGGGGAGAGAGAGAGAGAACACACGAGAGAGAGAGAGAGAGAACACACGAGCAAGAGAGGGAGAAAACGTGGGAGAGAGAGAGAAAGAGAAAACACTAGAGAGAAACAGAGAGAGTAAGAGCCACAGAGAGAGAGAGAGCCACAGAGAGAGAGAGAGAGAGAGAGAGAGAAAACATGAGGGAGAGAGAGAGAACACAAGGGAGAGAGAGAGAGAACACACGAGGGAGAGGGAGAACACACGAGGGAGGGAGAGAGAACACACGAGGGAGAGAGAGGGAGAGAACACGAGCAAGAGAAGGAGAACACGTGGGAGAGAGAGAAAGAGAAAACACTAGAGAGAGAGAGACGGAGCCACAGAGAGAGAGAGAACACACGAGAGAGGGAGAGAGAACACACGAGAGAGAGACAGAACACACGAGAGTGAGAGAGAACACACGAGAGAGAGAGAGAGAACACGAGGGAGAGAGAGAGAAAACGAGGGGGAAAGAACACGAGGGTGAGGGAGAGAGAGAGAGAGATAACACGAGAGTGAGAACACGAGCGAGAGCGAACATGAGAGAGAGAGAGAGAACACACGAGAGGGAGAGAGAGAGAACACACGAGCAAGAGAGAGAGAGAACACACGTGCAAGAGAGGGAGAATACGTGGGAGAGAGAGAAAGAGAAAACACTAGAGAGAGAGACAGAGAGAGAGAGAGAGAGTGAAAAAACACACGAGGGAGAGAGAACACGAGGGAGAGAGAGAGAACACGAGGGAGAGAGAGAGGTAACATGAGCGAGAGAGACAGAGAGAAAGAGACAGAGACAGAGACAGAGAGAGAGAGAGAGAGAGAGAGAGAGACAGAGAGAGAGACAGAACACATGAGAGAGAGAACACGAGGGAGAGAGAGAACATGAGAGAGAGCACGAGAGAGAACACGAGAGAGCACGAGAGAGAGCATGAGAGAGAGCACGAGGTAGAGAGAGAGAGAGAACACGAGCGAGAGAGAGAGAGAACACGAGGGAAAGAGAACACGAGGGAGAGAGGACACAAGGGAGAGAGAACACGAGGGAGAAAGAACACGAGGGAGAAAGAGAGAGAGAGAGAGAGAGAGAGAGAGAGAGAGAACACGAGAGTGAGAACACGAGCGAGAGCGAGAGCGAACATGAGAGAGAGAGAGAGAGAGAACACACGAGAGTGAGAGAGAACACACGAGAGAGAGAAAGAGAGAGAACACGAGGGAGAGAGAGAGAAAACGAGGGGGAAAGAACACGAGGGTGAGGGAGAGAGAGAGAGAGAGAGAGAGAGAGAGAACATGAGAGTGAGAACACGAGCGAGAGCGAGAGCGAACATGAGAGAGAGAGAGAGAACACACGAGAGGGAGAGAACACGAGGGAGAGAGAGAACACGTGGGAGAGAGAGAGAGAGAAAACACACGAGAGGGAGAGAACACGAGGGAGAGAGAGGGAGAACACACGAGGGAGTGAGAGAGAACACACGAGGGAGAGACAGAGAGAGAAAACACACGGGCAAGTGAGGGAGAACACGTGGGAGAGAGAGAGAAAGAGAAAACACTAGAGAGAGAGACAGAGCCACAGAGAGAGAGAGAACACACGAGAGAGATGAAACACACGAGAGAGAGAGAGAACACACGAGAGTGAGAGAGAGAACACACGAGAGAGAGAGAGAACACACGAGAGAGAGAGAGAACACACGAGAGTGAGAGAGAACACACGAGAGAGAGAGAGAGAGAGAGAACACGAGGGAGAGAGAGAGAAAACGAGGGGGAAAGAACATGAGGGTGAGGGAGAGAGAGAGAGAGAGAGAACACGAGAGTGAGAACATGAGCGAGAGCGAGAGCGAACATGAGAGAGAGAGAGAGAGAGAACACACGAGAGGGAGAGAACACGAGGGAGAGAGAGAGAACACGTGGGAGAGAGAGAGAGAGAACACACGAGGGAGAGAGAGAGCGAACACACGAGCAAGAGAGAGAGAGAACACACGAGCAAGAGAGGGAGAATACGTGGGAGAGAGAGAAAGAGAAAACACTAGAGAGAGAGACAGAGAGAGACAGAGAGAGAGAGCCACAGAGAGAGAGAGAGAGAAAACACACGAGGGAGAGAGAACACGAGGGAGAGAGAGAGAACACGAGGGAGAGAGAGAGGTAACATGAGCGAGAGAGACAGAGAGACAGAGAGAAACAGACAGAGACAGAGACAGAGACAGAGACAGAGAGGGAGAGAGCGACAGAGAGAGACAGAGAGAGAGACAGAGAGAGAGAGACAGAACACATGAGAGAGAGAACACGAAGGAGAGAGAACACGAGAGAGAGCACGAGAGAGAACACGAGAGAGAGCACGAGAGAGAGCACGAGAGAGAGCACGAGAGAGAGCACGAGGTAGAGAGAGAGAGAGAACACGAGCGAGAGAGAGAGAGAACACGAGGGAGAGAGAACACTAGAGAGAGGTAACATGAGCGAGAGAGACAGAGAGACAGAGAGAGAATACACGAGAGAGAGAGAACACACGAGAGAGAGAGAGAGAGAGAGAGAGAGAGAGAGAGAGAGAGAGAGAGAGAGAGAACACTAGAGAGAGACAGAGAGAGAGAGCCACAGAGAGAGAGAGAGAGAGAGAGAGAAAACATGAGGGAGAGAGAGAGAACACAAGGGAGAGAGAGAGAGAGAACACACGAGGGAGAGAGAGGGAGAACACACGAGGGAGGGAGAGAGAACACATGAGGGAGTGAGAGGGAGAGAACACGAGCAAGAGAAGGAGAACACGTGGGAGAGAGAGAAAGAGAAAACACTAGAGAGAGAGAGACGGAGCCACAGAGAGAGAGAGAACACACGAGAGAGGGAGAGAGAACACACGAGAGAGAGACAGAACACACGAGAGTGAGAGAGAACACACGAGAGAGAGAGAGAGAAAACACGAGGGAGAGAGAGAGAGAAAACGAGGGGGAAAGAACACGAGGGTGAGGGAGAGAGAGAGAGAGAGAACACGAGAGTGAGAACACGAGCGAGAGCGAACATGAGAGAGAGAGAGAGAGAGAGAACACACGGGAGGGAGAGAGAGAACACACGAGCAAGAGAGAGAGAACACACGAGCAAGAGAGAGAGAGAACACACGAGCAATAGAGGGAGAATACGTGGGAGAGAGAGAGAAAGAGAAAACACTAGAGAGAGAGACAGAGCCACAGAGGGAGAGAGAGACAGAGCCACAGAGAGAGAGAGAACACACGAGAGAGAGAGAGAGAACACACGAGAGAGAACACACGAGAGTGAGAGAGAACACAAGAGAGAGAGAGAAAGAGAGAGAGAGAGAACACGAGAGAGAGAGAGAGAAAACGAGGGGGAAAGAACACGAGGGTGAGGGAGAGAGAGAGAGAACACGAGAGTGAGAACACGAGCGAGAGCGAACATGAGAGAGAGAGAGACCACGAGCGAGAGAACACACGAGATTCATAGAGAACACATGAGAGAGAGAGAGAGAGAGAGAACACGAGGGAGAGAGAGAGAGAGAGAGAGAGAGAGAAAACACACGAGGGGGAGAGAGAGAGAGAGAGAACACACGACCAAGAGAGGGAGAACACGTGGGAGAGAGAGAAAGAGAAAACACTAGAGAGAGAGACAGAGAGAGAGAGCCACAGAGAGAGATGGAAAACACACGAGAGAGAGAGAGAACACGAGGGAGAGAGAGAGAACACGAGGGAGAGAGAGAGAGAACACGAGGAAGAGAGAGAGGTAAGATGAGCGAGAGAGACAGAGAGACAGAGAGAGAGAGAGAGAACACACAAGAGAGAGAGTACACGAGGGAGAGCACGAGAGAGAACACGATGTAGAGAGAGAGAGAGAGAACACGAGGGAGAGAGAACACGAGGTAGAGAGAACACGAGGGAAAGAGAACACGAGGGAGAGAGAACACGAGGGAGAGAGAGAGAACACGAGGGAGAGAACAGGAGGGAGAGAGAACAGGAGGGAGAGAGAGAGAGAGAGAGAGAACACGAGAGAGAGAACACGAGAGAGAGAATACGAGAGAGAGAGAGGTAACATGAGCCTGAGAGACAGAGAGACAGACAGAGAGAGAGAGAGAGAGAGAGAGAACTCACGAGAGGGAGAGCCACAGCGAGAGAGAGAGAACACGTGGGAGAGAGAAAGAGAGAACACACGAGGGAGAGAGAGGGAGAACACACGAGCAAGAGAGAGAGAGAAAACACACGAGCAAGAGAGGGAGAATACGTGGGAGAGAGAGAGAGAGCCACAGAGAGAGAGAGAGAGAAAACACACGCGGGAGAGAGAGAGGTAACATGAGCGAGAGATAAAGAGAGGCAGAGAGACAGAGAGAGAGACAGAACACATGAGAGAGAGAACACGAGGGAGAGAGAGAACACGAGAGAGAGCACGAGAGAGAACACGAGAAAGAGCACGAGAGAGAGCACGAGAGAGAGCACGAGAGAGAGCACGAGAGAGAGCACGAGGTATAGAGAGAGAGAGAACACGAGCGAGATAGAGACAACACGAGCGAGAGAGAGAGAGAACACGAGCGAGAGAGAGAGACAACACGAGCGAGAGAGGGAGAGAACACGAGGGAGAGAGAACACGAGGGAGAGAGAACACGAGGGAGAGAGAACACGAGGGAGAGAGAACACGAGGGAGAGAGAGAGAGAGAGAACACGAGAGAGAGAATACGAGAGAGATAGTACGAGAGAGAGAGAGGTAACATGAGCGAGAGAGACAGAGAGACAGAGAGAGAGAGAGAGAGAACACATGAGAGAGAGAGCACACGAGGGAGAGAGAGAGACAACGTGAGGGAGAGAGAAAGAGAGAGAGAGAGAGAGAGAGAAAACACACGAGGGGGAGAGAGAGAGAGAACACACGAGCAAGAGAGGGAGAACACGTGGGAGAGAGAGAAAGAGAAAACACAAGAGAGAGAGACAGAGAGAGACAGAGAGAGAGAGAGCCACAGAGAGAGAGAGAATACACGCGAAAGAGAGAACACACAAGAGAGAGGGAACACACGAGAGAGAGAGAGAGAGAGAGTGAGAGAGAGAGAGAACACGAGGGAGAGAGAGAACATGAGAGAGAGAGAACACGAGGGAGAGAGAGAGAGAGAGAGAACACACGAGGGGGAGAGAGAGAGAAAACACACGAGAGAGAGAGAGAGAGAGAGAACACACGAGCAAGAGAGGGAGAACACGTGGGAGAGAGAGAAAGAAAAAACACTAGAAAGAGAGATGGAGTCACAGAGAGAGAGAGAAAGAGAAAACACCAGAGAGAGACAGAGAGAGAGAGAGCCTCGGAGAGAGTGAGAGAGAGAGAGACCACGAGCGAGAGATCACACGAGAGTGAGAGAGAACACACGAGAGCGAGAGAGAGAGAGAGAGAGAGAGAGAGAACACACGAGGGGGAGAGAGAGAGAGAACACACGATCAAGAGAGGGAGAACACGTGGGAGAGAGAGAAAGAAAAAACACTAGAAAGAGAGATGGAGTCACAGAGAGAGAGAGAACACACGAGAGTGAGAGAGAGAACACACAAGAGAGAGAGAGAACACACGATAGTGAGAGAGAACACACGAGAGAGAGAAAGAGAGAGAACACGAGGGAGAGAGAGAGAAAATGAGGGGGAAAGAACACGAGGGTGAGGGAGAGAGAGAGAGAGTGAGAACACGAGAGTGAGAA
>NW_028270148.1:68399690-68437190 GCF_037043375.1 Chiloscyllium plagiosum | reverse complement strand
CAAGAGAGGGAGAATACGTGGGAGAGAGAGAAAGAGAAAACACTAGTGAGACAGAGAGAGAGAGAGAGTGAAAAAACACACGAGGGAGAGAGAACACGAGGGAGAGAGAGAGAACACGAGGGAGAGAGAGAGGTAACATGAGCGAGAGAGACAGAGAGAAAGAGACAGAGACAGAGACCGAGACAGATAGAGACAGAGAGAGAGAGAGAGAGAGACAGAGAGAGAGACAGAACACATGAGAGAGAGAACACGAGGGAGAGAGAGAACATGAGAGAGAGCACGAGAGAGAACACGAGAGAGCACGAGAGAGAGCATGAGAGAGAGCACGAGGTAGAGAGAGAGAGAGAACACGAGCGAGAGAGAGAGAGAACACGAGGGAAAGAGAACACGAGGGAGAGAGGACACGAGGGAGAAAGAACACGAGGGAGAAAGAACACGAGGGAGAAAGAACACGAGGGAGAAAGAGAGAGAGAGAGAGAGAGAGAGAGAGAGAGAACACGAGAGTGAGAACACGAGCGAGAGCGAGAGCGAACATGAGAGAGAGAGAGAGAACACGAGGGAGAGAGAGAACACGTGGGAGAGAGAGAGAGTGAAAACACATGAGAGGGAGAGAACACAAGGGAGAGAGAGGGAGAACACACGAGGGAGGGAGAGAGAACACACGAGGGAGAGAGAGAGAGAGAACACACGAGCAAGTGAAGGAGAACACGTGGGAGAGAGAGAGAAAGAGAAAACACTAGAGAGAGAACACGAGAGTGAGAACACGAGCGAGAGCGAACATGAGAGAGAGAGAGAGAGAACACACGAGAGGGAGAGAACACGAGGGAGAGAGAGAGAACACGTGGGAGAGAGAGAGAGAGAGAGAGAGAACACACGAGGGAGAGAGAGAGAGAAAACGAGCGAGAGAGAGAGAGAACACGAGGGAGAGAGAACACGAGAGAGAGGTAACATGAGCGAGAGAGACAGAGAGACAGAGAGAGAGAGAACACGAGAGAGAGCACAAGAGAGAGCACGAGAGAGAGCACGAGGTAGAGAGAGAGAGAGAGAACACGAGCGAGAGAGAGAGAGAAAACGAGCGAGAGAGAGAGAGAACACGAGGGAGAGAGAACACGAGAGAGAGGTAACATGAGCGAGAGAGACAGAGAGAGAGAGAACACACGAGAGAGAGAGAACACGAGGGTGAGAGAGAGAGAGAGAACACACGAGGGGGGGAGAGAGAGAGAGAGAACACACGAGCAAGAGAGGGAGAACACGTGGGAGAGAGAGAGAAAGAGAAAACACTAGAGAGAGACAGAGAGAGAGAGAGAGCCACAGAGAGAGAGAGAGCCACAGAGAGAGAGAGAGAGAGAGAGAGTAAACATGAGGGAGAGAGAGAGAACACAAGGGAGAGAGAGAGAGAGAACACACGAGGGAGAGGGAGAACACACGAGGGAGGGAGAGAGAACACACGAGGGAGAGAGAGGGAGAGAACACGAGCAAGAGAAGGAGAACACGTGGGAGGGAGAGAAAGAGAAAACACAAGAGAGAGAGAGACGGAGCCACAGAGAGAGAGAGAACACACGAGAGAGGGAGAGAGAACACACGAGAGAGAGACAGAACACACGAGAGTGAGAGAGAACACACGAGAGAGAGAGAGAGAACACGAGGGAGAGAGAGAGAAAACAAGGGAGAGAGAGAGAAAACGAGGGGGAAAGAACACGAGGGTGAGGGAGAGAGAGAGAGAGATAACACGAGAGTGAGAACACGAGCGAGAGCGAACATGAGAGAGAGAGAGAGAGAGAACACACGAGAGGGAGAGAGAGAGAACACACGAGCAAGAGAGAGAGAGAACACACGAGCAAGAGAGGGAGAATACGTGGGAGAGAGAGAAAGAGAAAACACTAGAGAGAGAGACAGAGAGAGAGAGAGAGAAAAAAAACACACGAGGGAGAGAGAACACGAGGGAGAGAGAGAGAACACGAGGGAGAGAGAGAGGTAACATGAGCGAGAGAGACAGAGAAAAAGAGACAGAGACAGAGAGAGAGAGAGAGAGAGAGAGACAGAACACATGAGAGAGAGAACACGAGGGAGAGAGAGAACATGAGAGAGAGCACGAGAGAGAACACGAGAGAGCACGAGAGAGAGCATGAGAGAGAGCACGAGGTAGAGAGAGAGAGAGAGAACACGAGCGAGAGAGAGAGAGAACACGAGGGAAAGAGAACACGAGGGAGAGAGGACACGAGGGAGAGAGAACACGAGGGAGAAAGAACACGAGGGAGAAAGAACACGAGGGAGAAAGAACACGAGGGAGAAAGAACACGAGGGAGAAAGAACACGAGGGAGAAAGAACACGAGGGAGAGAGAGATAGAGCGAACATGAGAGAGAGAATACGAGAGAGATAGTACGAGAGAGAGAGAGAGGTAACATGAGCGAGAAAGACAGAGAGACAGAGAGACAGAGAGAGAGAGAGAGAGAGAGAGAGAACACGAGGGAGAGAGAGAGACAACGCGAGGGAGAGAGAGAGAGAGAGAGAGAGAGAAAACACACGAGGGGGAGAGAGAGAGAGAGAACACACGAGCAAGAGAGGGAGAACACGTGGGAGAGAGAAAGAGAAAACACAAGAGAGAGAGACAGAGACAGACAGAGAGAGAGAGAGCCACAGGGAGAGAGAGAATACACGCGAGAGAGAGAACACACGAGGGAGAGAGAGAACACACGAGAGAGAGAGAGAGAGAGAACACGAGGGAGAAAGAGAACACGAGGCAGAGAGAACACGAGGGAGAGAGAACACGAGGTAGAGAGAACACGAGGGAGAGAGAACACGAGAGAGAGGTAACATGTGCCAGAGAGACAGAGAGACAGAGAGAGAGAGAGAGAGAGAGAGAGAACACACGAGAGAGAGAGAACACGAGGAAGAGAGAGAGAGAGAGAACACACGAGGTGGAGAGAGAGAGAGAACACACGAGAGAGAGAGAGAGAGAGAGAGAACACACGAGCAAGAGAGGGAGAACACGTGGGAGAGAAAGAGAAAGAGAAAGAGAAAACACTAGAGAGAGACAGAGAGAGACAGAGAGAGAGAGAGCCACAGAGAGAGTGAGAGAGAGAGACCACGAGCGAGAGATCACACGAGAGTGAGAGAGAACACACGAGAGAGAGAGAGAGAGAGAGAGAGAACATGAGGGAGAGAGAGAGAGAGAGAGAACACACGAGGGGGAGAGAGAGAGAGAACACACGATCAAGAGAGGGAGAACACGTGGGAGAGAGAGAAAGAGAAAACACTAGAGAGAGAGAGAGACGGAGTCACAGAGAGAGAGAGAACACACGAGAGAGAGAGAGAACACGAGGGAGAGAGAGAGAACACGAGGGAGAGAGAGAGAACACGAGGGAGAGAGAGAGAAAACGAGGGGGAAGAACACGAGGGTGAGGGAGAGAGAGAGAGAGAGAGAGAGAGAGAGAACACGAGAGTGAGAACACGAGCGAGAGCGAGAGCGAACATGAGAGAGAGAGAGAGAGAGAGAGACCACGAGCGAGAGAACACACGAGAGTGAGAGAGAACACACGAGAGAGAGAACACGAGGGAGAGCACGAGAGAGAACACGAGGTAGAGAGAGAGAGAGAACACGAGGGAGAGAGAACACGAGGGAGAGAACACGAGGGAGAGAGAACACGAGGGAGAGAGAGAGAATACGAGGGAGAGAGAGAACACAAGGGAGAGAGAACACGAGGGAGAGAGAACACGAGGGAGAGAGAACACGAGGGAGAGAGAACACGAGGGAGAGAGAGAGAGAGAGAGAATATGAGAGAGAGTACGAGAGAGAGAGGTAACATGAGCGAGAGAGACAGAGAGACAGAGAGAGAGAGAGAGAGAGAACACACGAGCAAGAGAAGGAGAACACGTGGGAGAGAGAGAGAGAAAGAGAAAACACTAGAGAGAGAGACAGAGCCACAGAGAGAGAGAGAACACACGAGAGAGAGAGAGAGAGAAAACACACGAGGGAGAGAGAACATGAGGGAGGGAGAGAGAACATGAGCGAGAGAGAGGTAACATGAGCGAGAGAGAGAGAGAACACACGAGGGAGAGAGAACACGAGGGAGAGAGAGAGAGAGAACACGAGAGAGAGAATACGAGAGAGAGCATACGAGAGAGAGAGAGAGAGAGGTAACATGAGCGAGAGAGACAGAGAGACAGAAAGAGAGAGAGAGAGAGAGAGAACACACGAGAGAGAGAGAGAACACGAGGGAGAGAGAGAGACAACGCGAGGGGGAGAGAGAGAGAGTGAACACACGAGGGGGAGAGAGAGAGAGAGAGAACACACGTGGGAGAGAGAGAGAGAACACACGAGCAAGAGAGGGAGAACACGTGGGAGAGAGAGAAAGAGAAAACATAAGAGAGAGAGAGACAGAGAGAGAAAGAGAGAGAGAGAAAGAGAGAGAGAGAGAGAGAGCCACAGAGAGAGAGAAAATACACGAGAGAGAGAACACACGAGAGAGAGAGAGAACAAGAGCGAGAGAGAACACCGAGGGAGAGAGAACACGAGGGAGAGAGAACACGAGGGAGAGAGAACACGAGGGAGAGAGAGAACATGGGGAGAGAGAGAGAGAGTGAGAGAGAGAAGATGAGGTATAGGGAGAGAGAGAACACATGAGAGAGAGAGAACACGAGGGAGAGCACGAGAGAGAACACGAGAGAGAACACGAGAGAGAACACGAGAGAGAGCACGAGAGAGAGCACGAGAGAGAGCACGAGAGAGAGCACGAGAGAGAGCACGAGAGAGAGCACGAGAGAGAGCACGAGAGAGAACACGAGAGAGAACACGAGAGAACACGAGAGAGAGCACGAGAGAGAGCACGAGAGAGAACACGAGAGAGAGCACGAGAGAGAACACGAGAGAGAGCACGAGAGAGAGCACGAGAGAGAGCACGAGAGAGAGCACGAGAGAGAGCACGAGAGAGAGCACGAGAGAGAACACGAGAGAGAACACGAGAGAGAGCACAAGAGAGAACACGAGGTAGAGAGAGAACACACGAGAGAGAGAACACACAAGATAGAGAGAGAACACACAAGAGAGAGAGAGAACACGAGCGATAGAGAACACGAGGGAGAGAGAACACGAGAGAGAACACGAGAGAGAGAGGTAACATGAGCGAGAGAGACAGAGAGACAGAGAGAGAGAGAGAGAGAGAGAGAGAGAGAACACACGAGAGAGAGAGAACACGAGGGAGAGAGAGAACACGAGGGAGAGAGAGAACACGAGGGAGAGAGAGAGAGAACACGAGAGAGATAACATGAGAGAGCGAGAGCACGAGAGACAGAGCACAAGAGAGAACACGAGAGAGAGTACACGAGGAGAGAGAGAGAGAACACGAGCGAGAGTGACAGCGAGAGAAAGCGAGAGAGAGCGAGAGAGAGAGAACACGAGAGAGACAGAGAGAGAGAGCACGAGAGAGAGAGCACGAGAGAGAACAAGAGAGAGAGAGAGCACGAGCGAGCGAGAGAGCGAGAGCGAGAGCGAGGGCGAGAGCGAGAGAGAGCGAGAGTGCAAACACGCAAGAGAGAGAGCATGGGAGAGAGAGAGAGCATGGGAAAGAGAGAGAGAGAGAGAGAACACGAGAGAGAGAACACGAGATCGAAAACACGAGAGAGAACACGAGAGAGAACACGAGAAGAGAGAGAGAACACGAGCGAGCTAGAGAGAACACAAGCGAGCGAGCGAGAGAGAGAGAGAGAGAGAGAACACGAGCGAGAGAGAGAGAGAACACGAGCGAGAGAGAGAGAGAACACGAGCGAGAGAGAGAGAGAACACGAGAGAGAGAGAACACGAGCGAGACAGACAGCAAGAGAGAGCGAGACAGAGAGAGCAAACACCAGAGAGAGCGAACACCAGATAGAGCGAGAGAGAACACAAGGGAGAGAGAGAGAGAGAGAGAGAGAGAGAGAGAGAAGAGAGAACACAAGATAGAGAGAGAGAGAACACGAGCGAGTGAGAACACGAGCGAGTGAGAGCGAGAGAGGAAGAGAACACGAGCGAGTGAAACAAAGAGAACACTAGCGAGAGAGAGAGAACATGAGAGAGAAAGCATGAGAGAGAGAGGACACGAGAGAGAGAGAGAACGAGAGAGAGAGAACGAGAGAGAGAGAGAATGAGAGAGCGCAAGCGAGAGAGAGAGAGAGAGAGCGAGAGAGAGAACACGAGTGAGAGAGAGAGAGTGAGAACACGAGCGAGAGAGAGAACACGAGCGAGCGAGATAGCGAGAGAGATCGAGAGAGCAAACACGAGAGAGAGAGAGAAAACACGAGAGAGAGAGAGAACACGAGAGAGAGCGAGAGAGAAAGAGAGAACACGAGCAAGAAAGAGAGAAAACAAGGGAGAGAGAGAGAACACGAGAGAGAGAGAGAGAACACGAGAGAGATAGAGTGAGAGCATGAGAGAGAGAGATCACGAGCGAGAGAGAGAGAGAACACAAGCGAGCGAGAGAGAGAGAGCGAGACAGAGCGAGAGAACACGAGCAAGAGAGAGAGAACACAAGGGAGAGAGAACACGAAAGAGAGAGAGAGAAAACATGAGAGAGAGAGAACACGAGAGAGAAAACACGAGAGAGCGAGAGAGAGAGAGCACAAGAGACAGAGCACAAGAGAGAACACGAGAGAGAGTACACGAGGAGAGAGAGAGAGAACACAAGGGAGAGAACACGAGAGAGAGAGAGAGAGAAAACATGAGAGAGAGAGAGAGAACACGAGAGAGAAAACACGAGAGAGCAAGAGAGAGTGAGAGCACAAGAGACAGAGCACAAGAGAGAACACGAGAGAGAGTACACGAGGAGAGAGAGAGAACACGAGCGAGAGCGACAGCGAGAGAAAGCGAGAGAGAGCGAGAGAGAGAGAACACGAGAGAGCGAGACAGAGAGATAGAGCACGAGAGACTACACGAGCCAGCGAGTTAGAGCGAGAGCGAGAGCGAGAGAGAGTGCGAGTGCAAGAGTGCGACGGAACACGAGCGAGAGAGAGGGAGAGGGAATAAACGAGAGAGAGAGAGAGAGAGACAACATGAGCGAGAGAGAGAACACGAGCGAGAGAGAACGAGCGAGAGAGAACAAGCGAGAGAGAACAAGCGAGAGAGAACAAGCGAGAGAGAACAAGCGAGAGAGAACGAGCGAGAGAGAACACGAGAGGGAGAACACGAGAGAGAGAGAGAGAGAGAACACGAGAGAGAAAACACGAGAGAGCGAGAGAGAGAGAGAACATGAGAGAGAGCGAGAGAGAGAGATAAAGCGAGAGATAGCTAGAGAACACGAGCAAGAGAGAGAGAACACAAGGGAGAGAGAACACAAGGGAGAGAGAACACAAGGGAGAGAGAGAGAATATGAGAAAGAAAACACAAGAGAGCGAGAGAGAGTGAGAGCACGAGAGACAGAGCACAAGAGAGAACACGAGAGAGAGAGTACACGAGGAGAGAGAGAGAACACAGGCGAGAGCGACAGCGAGAGAGAGCGAGAGAGAGAGAACACGAGAGAGAAAACACGAGAGAGCGAGAGAGTTAGAGTGAGAGCGAGCGAGCGAGCGAAAGCGAGCGAGAGCGGGAGCGAGAGCGAGACAGAGCGAGACAGAGCGAGACAGAGCGAGAGCGAGAGCGAGACAGAGCGAGAACGAGACAGAGGGTTCGAGAGCGAGAGAGATGCGAGTGTAAGAGCGCGACAGAACACGAGCGAGAGAGAGAGAGGGAGTGTGAGAGAGCGAGAGAGAGAGAGGGAGTGTGAGAGAGGGAGTGTGAGAGAGGGAGTGTGAGAGAGCGAGAGAGAGAGAACATGAGAGAGAAAACACGAGAGGAAGGCAGAGCGATAGAGCACGAGAGAGAGAGAGCACGAGAGAGAACAAGAGAGAGAGAGAGAACACGAGCGAGCGAGAGAGAGAGAGAGAGAAGAGAGAGAGAGCATGGGAGAGAACACGAGAGAGAGAGAGAGAACATGAGAGAGAGAGAGAGAGAGAGAGAGGGAGAACAAGAGAGAGAGAGGGAGAGAGAGAACAAGAGAGATTGAGAGAGAACACGAGAGACAAAACATGAGAGAAAACACGAGAGAGAAAACACGAGAGAGAACATGAGAGAGAGAGAACACGAGAGAGAGAGAACACGAGAAGAGAGAGAGAACACGAGCGAGCGAGATAGCGAGAGAGCGAGACAGAGAGAGCAAACACGAGAGAGAGCGAGAGAGAACACAAAGGAGAAAACAGGAGAGAGAGTGAGAGCACAAGAGAGAACACGAGACAGAGCGAGAGTGAACGAGCGAGAGAACACTAGCGAGAGTGAACACGAGAGAGAGAGAGAGAGAGAGAACACGAGACAGAAAACACGAGAGAGAAAATACGAGAGAGAACTCGAGAGAGAGAGAAAACACGAGAAGAGAGATAGAACACGAGAAGAGAGAGAGAGCGAGACGAGCAAGAGAGAGAGGGAGGGAGAGAGAGAGAGAGAGAACATGAGAAGAGAGAGGGAGAACACGAGCGAGAGAGAGAGAACACAAGCGAGCGAGAGAGCGAGACAGAGAGAGCGAACACGAGAGAGCGAGAGAGAACACAAGGGAGACAGAGAGAGTGAGAGAGAGAGAGAGAGAGCGAGAGAGAGAGAGAGAGAACACGAGAGAGAAAAAACGAGAGAGAGGGAGAGCACAAGAGAGAACACGAGACAGAGAGAGAGAGAACATGAGCGAGAGAGAGAACATGAGCGAGCAAGATAGCGAGAGAGATCGAGACAGAGAGAGCGAACACGAGAGAGAGAGAGAAAGAGAGAGAGAGAGAAAGAGAGAGAGAGAGAACACGAGAGAGAGCGAGAGAGAACACGAGAGAGAGCGAGAGAGAAAGAGAGAACACGAGCAACAGAGAGAGAACACAAGGGAGAGAGAGAGAGAACACGAGAGAGAGAGAGAGAGAACACGAGAGAGAGAGAGAGAGAGAGAATACGAGCAACAGAGAGAGAACACAAAGGAGAGAGAAAACAAGAGAGAGAGAGAGAGAGGGAGAGAACACAAGGGAGAGGGAGAGAACACAAGGAAGAGAGAGAGAGAGAGAACAAGAGAGAGGAGTGAGAATACGAGAGATTGAGAACACGAGAGAAAAAATGAGAACACGAGCGAGAGAGAGAATACGAGTGAGCGCGAGAGAGAGAACACACGAGAGACAGAGAGAGAACACACGAGAGAGAGAGAGTGAGAACAAAAGTGAGATAGATAGACAACATGAGCGAGAGAGAGAACACGAGCGAGAGAGAACACGGGTGAGAGAGAGAGAGAGAGAGAGAGAGAGACAACACGAGTGAGAGAGAGAACACTGGTGAGAGAGAGAACACGGGTGAGAGAGAGAGAGAACACGGGCGGGAGAGAGAGAGAGAGAGAAAACACGAGAGAGAGAGAGAGAACACGAGACAAAGAATGAGAACATGAGCGAGTGAGAGAATATGAGTGAGCGAGAGAGAGAGTGAACAGGAGAGAGAGAGAGAGAGCACGACCGAGAGAAAGTGAGAGAACAAACGAGAGAGAGAGAGAGAGACATGAGCGAGAGAGAGAACACGAGCGAGAGAGAGAGAGAACACAAGGGAGAGAGAGAGAACACAAGGGAGAGAGAGAGAACACGAAAGAGAGAGAGAGAGAACAAGAGAGAGAGAGAGTGAGAACACGAGAGATTGAGAACACGAGAGAAAGAGTGAGAACACGAGCGAGAGAATACGAGTGAGCGAGAGAGAACACACGAGAGAGAGAGAGAGAGAGGGAACACGAGCAAGAGAGGGAGAGAACACAAGGGAGAGAGAGAGAGAACTCGAGAGAGAGAGAACACGAGGGAGAGAGATAGAGAACGAGAGAGAGAGTGAGAATACGAGAGATTGAGAACACGAGAGAAAGAATGAGAACACGAGCGAGAGAGAGAATACGAGTGAGCGAGAGAGAGAGAACACACGAGAGAAAGAGAGAGAACACACGAGAGAGAGAGAGAGACAACACGAGCAAGAGAGAGAACACGGGCGAGAGAGAGAAAACACGGGCCAGAGAGAGAGAGAGAGAACATGAGAGAGGGAGAGAGAGAAAACGCGAGAGAGAGAGAGAACACGAGACAGTGAGAACACGAGAGAAAGAATGAGAACACGAGCGAGTGAGAGAATACGAGTGAGCGAGAGAGAGAGAGAACACAGGAGAGAGAGAACACAGGGAGAGAGAGAGCACGAGCGAGAGAAAGAGAGAGAACAAACGAGAGAGAGAGACAACATGAGCAACAGAGAGAGAGAGAACATGAGAGAGAGAGAACACGAGGGAGAGAGATAGAGAACGAGAGAGTGAGAATACGAGAGATTGAGAACACGAGAGAAAGAATGAGAACACGAGCGAGAGAGAGAATACGAGTGAGTGAGAGAGAGAGAACACACGAGAGAAAGAGAGAGAACACACGAGAGAGAGAGAGAGACAACACGAGCAAGAGAGAGAACACGGGCGAGAGAGAGAGAACACGGGCGAGAGAGAGAGAGTGAGAACATGAGAGAGGGAGAGAGAGAAAACACGAGAGAGAGAGAACATGAGACAGTGAGAACACGAGAGAAAGAATGAGAACACGAGCGAGTGAGAGAATACGAGTGAGCGAGAGAGAGAGAGAGAAAACACAGGAGAGAGAGAGAGAGAACACGAGCGAGAGAGAGAGAGAACACGAGCGAGAGAGAGAGAACACGAGCGAGAGAGAGAGAGAACACACGAGAGAGAGAGAGAACACACGAGAGAGAGAGAGAACACACAGAGAGAGAGAGAGAGAACACGAGCGAGAGAGAGAGAGAACACGAGAGAGCGAGAGAGAACGAGCGAGAGAGAACGAGCGAGAGAGAACGAGCGAGAGAGAACGAGCGAGAGAGAGAACACTAGCGAGAGTGAGAGAGAGAGAGATAGATAGAGAGAGAGAGAAAACACGAGAGAGAGAGAGAGAGAACACGAGACAAAGAATGAGAACAAGAGCGAGTGAGAGAATGAGTGAGCGAGTGAGAGAGAGAACACTGGAGAGAGAGAGCACGACCGAGAGAAAGAGAGAGAACAGAGAGAGAGAGAGAGCGAACACGAGAGAGAGAGAGAGAGAGAGAGAAAGAGAGAGAGAACACAAGTGAGAGAGAGAGAGACATGAGCGAGAGAGAGAACACGAGCGAGAGAGGGAGAGAACATGAGTGAGAGAGAGAGAGAACACAAGGGAGAGAGAGAGAGAACACAAGGGAGAGAGAAAGAGAACACAAGGGAGAGAGAGAGAACACAAGGGAGAGAGAGAGAGAACACTAAAGAGAGAGAGAACGAGAGAGAGAGAGTGAGAACACGAGAGATTGAGAACACGAGAGAAAGAATGAGAACACGAGCGAGAGAGAGAATACGAGTGAGAAAGAGAGAACACACGAGAGAGAGAGAGGGAACACGAGCAAGAGAGGGAGAGAACACAAGGGAGAGAGAGAGAGAACACGAGAGAGAGAGAACACGAGGGAGAGAGATAGAGAACGAGAGAGAGAGTGAGAATACGAGAGATTGAGAACACGAGAGAAAGAATGAGAACACGAGCGAGTGAGAGAATACGAGTGAGCGAGAGAGAGAGAGAACACAGGAGAGAGAGAGAAAACACAGGAGAGAGAGAGCACGAGCGAGAGAAAGAGAGAGAACAAATGAGAGAGAGACAACACGAGCGAGAGAGAGAGAGAACACGAGCGAGAGAGAGAGAGAACACGAGCGAGAGAGAGAGAACACGAGCGAGAGAGAGAGAACACGAGCGAGAGAGAGAGAGAGAGAGAGAGAACACGAGCGAGAGAGAGAGAGAGAACATGAGAGAGCGAGAGAGAACGAGCGAGAGAGAACGAGCGAGAGAGAGAACACTATCTCTCTCTATCTCTCACTCTCGCTAGAGAGAGAGAGAGAGAGAAAAAACACGAGAGAGAGAGAGAACACGAGACAAAGAATGAGAACAAGAGCGAGTGAGAGAATGAGTGAGCGAGAGAGAGAGAGAACACAGGAGAGAGAGAGAGAGAGAGCACGACCGAGAGAAAGAGAGAGAACAAACGAGAGAGAGAGAGAGAGGGAGAGAGAAAAAGAGAGAGAGAACACAAGTGAGAGAGAGAGAGAGACATGAGCGAGAGAGAGAACACGAGCGAGAGAGAGAACACGAGCGAGAGAGAGAGAGAACCCGAGCGAAAGAGAGAGAGAACATGAGTGAGAGAGAGAGAGAACACAAGGGAGAGAGAGAGAGAGAGAACACAAGGGAGAGAGAGAGAGAACACAAGGGAGAGAGAGAGAACACAAGGGAGAGAGAGAGAGAACACTAAAGAGAGAGAGAACGAGAGAGAGTGAGAACACGAGAGATTGAGAACACGAGAGAAAGAATGAGAACACGAGCAAGAGAGAATACGAGTGAGCGAGAGAGAACACACGAGAGAGAGAGAGGGAACACGAGCAAGAGAGGGAGAGAACACAAGGGAGAGAGAGAGAGAACACGAGAGAGAGAGAACACGAGGGAGAGAGATAGAGAACGAGAGAGAGAGTGAGAATACGAGAGATTGAGAACACGAGAGAAAGAATGAGAACACGAGCGAGAGAGAGAATACGATTGAGCGAGAGAGAGAGAACACACGAGAGAAAGAGAGAGAACACACGAGAGAGAGAGAGACAACACGAGCAAGAGAGAGAACACGGGCGATACAGAGAGAACACGGGCGAGAGAGAGAGAGAGAACCTGAGAGAGGGAGAGAGAAAAAACACGAGAGAGAGAGAACTCGAGACAGTGAGAACACGAGAGAAAGAATGAGAACACGAGCGAGTGAGAGAATACGAGTGAGCGAGAGAGAGAGAGAACACAGGAGAGAGAGAGAACATAGGAGAGAGAGAGAGCACGAGTGAGAGAAAGAGAGAGAACAAACGAGAGAGAGAGACAACATGAGCGAGAGAGAGAGAGAGAGAGAGAGAACACAAGCGAGAGAGAGAACACGAGCGAGAGAGAGAGAACACGAGAGAGAGAGAGAGAGAACACGAGAGAGAGAGAACACGAGGGAGAGAGAGCGCGAGCGAGAGAAAGAGAGCACGAGCGAGAGGAAGAGAGAGAACACGAGCGAGAGAGAGAGAGAACACGAGCGAGAGAGAGAGAGAACACGAGCGAGACAGAGAGAGAGAACACGAGCGAGAGAGAGAGAACACGAGCGAGAGAGAGAGAGAACACGAGCAAGAGAGAGAGAGAGAGAGAACACGAGAGAGAGCGAGAACGAGCGAGAGAGAACGAGTGAGAGAGAATGAGCGAGAGAGAACGAGAGAGAGAACACTAGCGAGAGTGAACACGAGAGAGAGAGAGAACACGAGAGAGAGAGAGAACACGAGAGAGAAAACACGAGAGAGCGAGAGAGAGAACACGAGAGAGAGCGAGAGAGAGAGAGAGAGCGAGAGAACACGAGCAAGAGAGAGAGAACACAAGGGAGAGAGAGAGAACACGAGAGAGAGAGAGAGAGAGAACACGACAGAGAAAACACGAGAGTGTGAGAGAGAGTGAGAGCACGAGAGACAGAGCACTAGAGAGAACACGAGAGAGAGTACACAAGGAGAGAGAGAGAACACGAGCGAGAGCGACAGCGAGAGAAAGCGAGTGAGAGCGAGAGAGAGAGACAACACGAGCGAGAGAGAACATGAGAGAGAGAGGGAGTGTGAGAGAGCGCGAGAGAGCGAGAGAGAACACGAGAGAGAAAACACGAGAGAGCGAGACAGAGAGATAGAGCACGAGAGAGAGAGAGCACGAGAGAGAACAAGAGAGAGAGAGAGCACGAGCGAGCGAGAGAGCGAGAGCGAGCGAGAGAGCAAGTGCGAGAGCGAGAGAGAGAGTGAGGGCAAGAGCGAGAGCGAGAGAGAGCGAGAGAGAGCGAGAGAGAGCGAGAGAGAGCGAGAGAGCAAACACGTAAGAGAGAGAGAGCATGGGAGAGAGTGAGGGAGAGAAAGAGAGAACAAGAGAGTTAGAGAGAGAACACGAGAGAGAGAACACGAGATAGAAAACATGAGAGAGAACACGAGAGAGAGAGAACACGAGAAGAGAGAGAGAGAACACGAGCGAGCTAGAGAGAACACGAGCGAGAGAGAGAGAACACGAGCGAGAGAGAGAGAACACGAGTGAGAGAGACAGCAAGAGAGAGCGAGACAGAGAGAGCGAACACCAGAGAGAGCGAGAGAGAACACGAGAGAGAGTGAGAGCACAAGAGAGAACACGAGACAGAGAGAGAGAGAACACGAGTGAGTGAGAGCACGAGCGAGTGAGAGCACGAGCGAGTGAGAACACGAGCGAGTGAGAACACGAGCGAGTGAGAGCGAGAGAGAGAGCAAGAGAACATGAGCGAGTGAGACAAAGAGAACACTAGCGAGAGAGAGAGAACATGAGAGAGAAAACACAAGAGAGAGGGCACGAGAGAGAACACGAGCGAGAGAGAGTGAACACGAGCGAGCGAGAGAGAACGAGAGAGAGCGAGAGAGAGAGAGCGAGAGAGAGAGAGCGAGAGAGAGAGAGCGAGAGAGAGAGAGCGAGAGAGAGAGGGAGAACACAAGTGAGAGAGAGAGTGAGAGCACGAGAGAGAGAACACGAGAAGAGAGAGAGAGAGAACACGAGCAAGCGAGAAAGCGAAAGAGATCGAGACAGAGAGAGCGAACACGAGAGAGAGCGAGAGGGAAAGAGAGAACACGAGCAAGAAAGAGAGAACACAAGGGAGAGAGAGAGAACACGAGAGAGAGAGAACACGAGAGAGAGAGAACACGAGAGAGAGAGTGAGAGCACGAGAGAGAGAGAACACGAGCGAGAGAGAACACAAGCGAGCGAGATAGCGAGAGAGATCAAGACAGAGAGAGCGAACACGAGAGAGAACGAGAGAGAACACGAGAGAGAGCGAGAGAGAAAAAGAGAACACGAGCAAGAGAGAGAGAACACAAGGGAGAGAGAACACGAGAGAGAGAGAACACGAGAGAAAGAGAACACACGATAGAGAGAGAGATAGAACACGAGCAAGAGAGAGAGAGAGAACACGAGGGAGAGAGAACACGCAAGAGAGAGAACACGAGAGAGAGAGAGAGAGAACAAGAGAGAGAGAGGGAGAGAACATAAGGGAGAGAGAGAGAGAACAAGAGAGAGAGAGTGAGAACACGAGAGAAAGAATGAGAACACGAGCGAGAGAGAGAATACGAATGAGCGAGAGAGAGAGAGAACATACGAGAGAGAGAGAGAGAGAACACAAGGGAGAGAGAGAGAGAGAGAACACGAGAGAGAGAGAGAACACGAGAGAGAGAGAACGAGAGAGAGAGAGAATACGAGAGATTGAGAACACGAGAGAAAGAATGAGAACACGAGCGAGAGAGAGCATACGAGTGAGCGAGAGAGAGAGAGAACACGGGCGAGAGAGAGAGAACACGGGCAAGAGAGAGAGAGAGAGCGAGAGAGAGAGAGAGAGAACACGAGACAGTGAGAACACAAGAGAAAGAATGAGAACACGAGCGAGTGAGAGAATACGAGTGAGCGAGAGAGAGAGAGAACATAGGAGAGAGAGAGAGAGAGCACGAGCAAAGGAAAGAGAGAGAACAAACGAGAGAGAGAGAGAGAACACATGAGAGAGAGAGAGAGAGAGAACACAAGTGAGAGAGAGAGAGACATGAGCGAGAGAGAGAACACGAGCGAGAGAGAGAGAGAGAGAGAACACGAGCGAGAGAGAGACAGAACACGAGAGAGAGAGAACGAGCGAGAGAGAGAATACGAGTGAGCGAGAGAGAGAGAGAACACAGGAGAGAGAGAGAGAGAGAGCACGAGCAAGAGAGAGAGAACAAACGATAGAGAGAGAGAGAGAGAGAGAGAACACGAGAGAGAACGAGCGAGAGAGAACGAACGAGAGAGAACAAGCGAGAGAGAACGAGGGAGAACACTAGCGAGAGTGAACACGAGAGAGAGAGAGACATCACGAGAGAGAAAACACGAGAGAGCGAGAGAGAGAGAGAGAGAACACGAGAGAGAGCGAGAGAGAGAGACAGAACACGAGAGAGAGAGAACGAGCGAGAGAGAGAGAATACGAGTGAGCGAGAGAGAGAGAACACAGGAGAGAGAGAGAGAGAGCACGAGCAAGAGAGAGAGAACAAACGAGAGAGAGAGAGAGAGAGAACGAGCGAGAGAGAACGAGCGAGAGAGAACGAGCGAGAGAGAACAAGCGAGAGAGAACAAGCGAGAGAGAACAAGCGAGAGAGAACGAGAGGGAGAACACTAGCGAGAGTGAACACGAGAGAGAGAGAGATCACGAGAGAGAGCGAGAGAGAGAGAGAGAGAGAACACGAGAGAGAGCGAGAGAGAGAGAGAGATAAAGAGAGAGATAGCGAGAGAACACGAGCGAGAGAGAGAACACAAGGGAGAGAGAGAGAGAACACGAGAGAGAGAGAGAACACGAAAGAGAGAGAACACGAGAGAGAGGGAGAGTGAACGAACACGAGAGAGAGAGAACATGAGAGAGAGCGAGACAGAGCGTGAGAGAGTGCGAGTGCAAGAGCGCGACAGAACACGAGCGAGAGAGAGAAAGGGAGTGTGAGAGAACGAGAGAGAGAGAACACGAGAGAGCGAGATAGAGCACGGGAGAGAGAGAGCACGAGAGAGAACAAGAGAGAGAGCACGAGCGAGCGAGAGAGAACAATAGAGAGAGAGAGCACGAGCGAGCGAGAGAGCTAGAGCGAGAGCGAGAGCGAGAGAGAGAGAGCGCGAGGGCGAGAGAGAGAGAGCGAGCGGGAGAGCAAACACGCAAGAGAGAGAGAGCATGGGAGAGAACACGAGAGAGAGAGAGAACATGAGAGAGAGAGAGAACATGAGAGAGAGAGAGAGAACACAAGGGAGAAAACACGAGTGGAAGTGAGAGCACAAGAGAGAACACGAGACAGAGTGAGAGAGAACGAGCGAGAGAGAGAATGAGAGAGAGAACACTAGCGAGAGAGAACACGAGAGAGAAAAGACGAGAGAGAAAAGACGAGAGAGAACACGAGAGAGAGAGAACACAAGAGAGATAGAACACGAGAAGAGAGAGAGGGAACACGAGCGAGCGAGAGAGAGCATGAGAGAGAGAGAACACGAGAAGAGAGAGAGAGAACATGAGTGAGAGAGAACACAAGCGAGTGAGACAGCGAGAGAGAGCGAGACAGAGAGAGCGAACACGAGAGAGAGCGAGAGAGAACACAAGAGAGAGAGAGAACACGAGAGAGAAAACACGAGAGAGAGGGAGAGCACAAGAGAGAACACGAGACAGAGAGAGAGAGAGCGAGAGTGAGAGAGCGCAAGAGAATACGAGCGAGTAAGAGAAAGAGAACACTAGCGAGAGAGAGAGAACACGAGAGAGAAAACACGAGAGAGAGGGCGCGAGAGAACACGAGCGAGAGAGAGAGAACACGAGCGAGCAAGAGAGTGAGAGCACGAGAGAGAGAGAACACGAGAAGAGAGAGAGAGAACACAAGAAGAGAGAGAGAGAACACGAGCGAGAGAGAGAGAACACAAGCGAGCGAGACAGCGAGAGAGAGCGAGACAGAGAGAGCGAACACGAGAGAGAGCGAGAGAGAACACAAGAGAGAGAGAGAAAACACGAGAGAGAGGGAGAGCACAAGAGAGAACACGAGACAGAGAGAGAGAGAGAACACGAGCGAGAGAGAACACGAGCGAGTGAGAACACGAGCGAGAGAGAACACGAGCGAGAGAGAGAGAGAGAGAGAAAACACGAGAGAGAGGGAGAGCACAAGAGAGAACACGAGACAGAGAGAGAGAGAGAACACGAGCGAGAGAGAACACGAGCGAGTGAGAACACGAGCGAGAGAGAACACGAGCGAGAGAGAGAGAGAGAGAGAGCGAGAGAGAGTGAGAGCGCGCAAGAGAACACGAGCGAGTAAGAGAAAGAGAACACTAGCGAGAGAGAGAGAACACGAGAGAGAAAACACGAGAGAGGGCGCGAGAGAGAACACGAGCGAGCGAGAGAGTGAGAGCACGTGAGAGAGAACACGAGAAGGGAGAGAGAGAACACGAGCGAGAGAGAGAACATGAGCGAGCGAGATAGCGAGAGAGATCGAGACAGAGAGAGCGAACACGAGAGAGAGAGAGAGAGAGAGAGAGAACATGAGAGAGACAGGGAGAACACGAGAGAGAGCAAGAGAGAAAGAGAGAACACGCGCAACAGAGAGAGAACACAAGGGAGAAAGAGAGAACACGAGAGAGAGAGAGAGAGAACACGAGAGAACACGAGACAGAGAGAACACGAGCGAGTGAGAACACGAGCGAGTGAGAGCGAGAGAGACAGCAAGAGAACACGAGCGAGTGAGAGAAAGAGAACACTAGCGAGAGAGAGAACACGAGAGAAATCACGAGAGAGAGAGGGCACGAGAGAGAACACGAGCGAGAGAGAGAGAGAACACGAGCGAGCGGGAGAGAACGAGAGAGAGCGAGAGAGAGAGAACACGAGCAAGAAAGAGAGAACACAAGGGAGAGAGAGAGAACACGAGAGAGAGAGAGTGAGAGCACGAGAGAGAGAACACGAGTGAGAGAGAGAGAACACGAGCGAGCGAGACAGCAAGAGAGAGCGAGACGGAGAGAGCGAACACGAGAGAGAGCGAGAGAGAACACAAGAGAGAGAGAACACAAGAGAGAAAACACGAGAGAGAGGGAGAGCACAAGAGAGAACACGAGACAGAGAGAGAGAGAGAGAGAACACGAGCGAGAGAGAACACGAGCGAGTGAGAACACGAGAGAGACAGAGAGAGCGAGCGAGAGAGAGAGCGAGAGAGAGAGCGAGAGAGCGCAAGAGAACACGAGCGAGTAAGAGAAAGCGAACCCTAGTGAGAGAGAGAGAACACGAGAGAGAGGGCGCGAGAGAGAACACGAGCAAGAGAGAGAGAACACGAGCAAGAGAGAGAGAACACGAGCGAGCGAGAGAGAATGAGAGAGACAGCGAGAACACGAGTGAGAGAGAGAGAGCACGAGAGAGAGAGAACACGAGAAGAGAGAGAGAACACGAGCGAGAGAGAGAACATGAGCGAGCGAGATAGCGAGAGAGATCGAGACAGAGAGAGCGAACACGAGAGAGAGAGAGAGAGAGAAAGAGAGAACACGAGAGAGAGAGAGAGAGAACACAAGAGAGAGCGAGAGAGAAAGAGAGAACATGAGCAACAGAGAGAGAACACAAGGGAGAAAGAGAGAACACGAGAGAGGGAGAACACGAGAGAGAGAGAGAGAGAGAACACACGAGAGAGAGAGATAGAACACGAGAGAGAGAGAACACACGAGAGAGAGAGAGAGAGATAGAACACGAGCAACAGAGAGAGAACACAAGGGAGAGAGAGAGAGAAAACACGAGAGAGAGAGAACACAAGAGAGAGAGAGAGAGAGAGAGAGAGAGAACAAGAGAGAGAGGGAGAGAACACAAGGGAGAGAGAAAGAGAGAGAGAGAGAACAAGTGAGAGGAGTGAGAACACGAGAGATTGAGAACACGAGAGAAAGAATGAGAACACGAGCGAGAGAGAGAATACAAGTGAGCGAGAGAGAGAGAGAGAAAACACACGAGCAAGAGAGGGAGAGAACACAAGGGAGAGAGAGAGAGAGAGAACACGAGGGAGAGAGATAGAGAACGAGAGAGAGAGAGTGAGAATACGAGAGAGTGAGAACATGAGAGAATGAGAACACGAGCGAGAGAGAATACGAGTGAGCGAGAGAGAGAGAACACACGAGAGAAAGAGAGAGAACACACGAGAGACAGAGAGAGAACACACGAGAGAGAGTGAGAACAAAAGTGAGAGAGAGAGACAACATGAGCGAGAGAGAGAACACGAGCGAGAGAGAGAGAGAACACGAGCAAGAGAGAGAGAGAACACGGGCATGAGAGAGAGATAGAGACAACACGAGCGAGAGAGAGAATACACGAGCAAGAGAGAGAACACGGGTGAGAGAGAGAGAACACGGGCGAGAGGGAGAGAACACGGGCGAGAGAGAGAGAGAGAGAGAACACGAGACAAAGAATGAGAACACGAGCGAGTGAGAGAATATGAGTGAGCGAGAGAGAGAGAGAACAAACGAGAGAGAGAGAGAGAGAACACAAGTGAGAGAGAAAGAGAGAGACATCATGAGCGAGAGAGAGAACACGAGCGAGAGAGAGAGAACACGAGCGAGAGAGAGAGAGAGAACACAAGGGAGAGAGAGAGAGAACACGAGAGAGAGAGAGAGAACACAAGGGAGAGAGAGAGAACACAAGGGGAGAGAGAGAGAGAACACGAGAGAGAGAACACGAGAGAGAGAGAGAGAACAAGAGAGAGAGGGAGAGAACACAAGGGAGAGAGAGAGAACACGAGAGAGAGAGAGTGAGAGCACGAGAGAGAGAACACGAGTGAGAGAGAGAGAACACGAGCGAGCGAGACAGCAAGAGAGAGCGAGACGGAGAGAGCGAACACGAGAGAGAGCGAGAGAGAACACAAGAGAGAGAGAACACAAGAGAGAAAACACGAGAGAGAGGGAGAGCACAAGAGAGAACACGAGACAGAGAGAGAGAGAGAGAGAACACGAGCGAGAGAGAACACGAGCGAGTGAGAACACGAGAGAGACAGAGAGAGAGCGAGAGAGAGAGCGAGAGAGCGCAAGAGAACACGAGCGAGTAAGAGAAAGCGAACCCTAGTGAGAGAGAGAGAACACGAGAGAGAGGGCGCGAGAGAGAACACGAGCAAGAGAGAGAGAACACGAGCAAGAGAGAGAGAACACGAGCGAGCGAGAGAGAATGAGAGAGACAGCGAGAACACGAGTGAGAGAGAGAGAGCACGAGAGAGAGAGAACACGAGAAGAGAGAGAGAACACGAGCGAGAGAGAGAACATGAGCGAGCGAGATAGCGAGAGAGATCGAGACAGAGAGAGCGAACACGAGAGAGAGAGAGAGAGAGAAAGAGAGAACACGAGAGAGAGAGAGAGAGAACACAAGAGAGAGCGAGAGAGAAAGAGAGAACATGAGCAACAGAGAGAGAACACAAGGGAGAAAGAGAGAACACGAGAGAGGGAGAACACGAGAGAGAGAGAGAGAGAGAACACACGAGAGAGAGAGATAGAACACGAGAGAGAGAGAACACACGAGAGAGAGAGAGAGAGATAGAACACGAGCAACAGAGAGAGAACACAAGGGAGAGAGAGAGAGAAAACACGAGAGAGAGAGAACACAAGAGAGAGAGAGAGAGAGAGAGAACAAGAGAGAGAGGGAGAGAACACAAGGGAGAGAGAAAGAGAGAGAGAGAGAACAAGTGAGAGGAGTGAGAACACGAGAGATTGAGAACACGAGAGAAAGAATGAGAACACGAGCGAGAGAGAGAATACAAGTGAGCGAGAGAGAGAGAGAGAAAACACACGAGCAAGAGAGGGAGAGAACACAAGGGAGAGAGAGAGAGAGAGAGAACACGAGGGAGAGAGATAGAGAACGAGAGAGAGAGAGAGTGAGAATACGAGAGAGTGAGAACATGAGAGAATGAGAACACGAGCGAGAGAGAATACGAGTGAGCGAGAGAGAGAGAACACACGAGAGAAAGAGAGAGAACACACGAGAGACAGAGAGAGAACACACGAGAGAGAGTGAGAACAAAAGTGAGAGAGAGAGACAACATGAGCGAGAGAGAGAACACGAGCGAGAGAGAGAGAGAACACGAGCAAGAGAGAGA
The DNA here is from genome assembly GCF_037043375.1 of Chiloscyllium plagiosum. NCBI lineage: Eukaryota > Metazoa > Chordata > Chondrichthyes > Orectolobiformes > Hemiscylliidae > Chiloscyllium > Chiloscyllium plagiosum. The sequence continues at coordinate 68,415,514 of NW_028270148.1, read as the reverse complement.
GAGAACACGGGCATGAGAGAGAGATAGAGACAACACGAGCGAGAGAGAGAATACACGAGCAAGAGAGAGAACACGGGTGAGAGAGAGAGAACACGGGCGAGAGGGAGAGAACACGGGCGAGAGAGAGAGAGAGAGAGAACACGAGACAAAGAATGAGAACACGAGCGAGTGAGAGAATATGAGTGAGCGAGAGAGAGAGAGAACAAACGAGAGAGAGAGAGAGAGAACACAAGTGAGAGAGAAAGAGAGAGACATCATGAGCGAGAGAGAGAACACGAGCGAGAGAGAGAGAACACGAGCGAGAGAGAGAGAGAGAACACAAGGGAGAGAGAGAGAGAACACGAGAGAGAGAGAGAGAACACAAGGGAGAGAGAGAGAACACAAGGGGAGAGAGAGAGAGAACACGAGAGAGAGAACACGAGAGAGAGAGAGAGAACAAGAGAGAGAGGGAGAGAACACAAGGGAGAGAGACAGAGAACAAGAGAAAGAGAGAGTGAGAACACGAGAGATTGAGAACACGAGAGAAAGAATGAGAACACGAGCGAGAGAGAGAATACGAGTGAGCGAGAGAGAGAGAGAACACACGAGAGAGAGAGAGAGAACACGAGAGAGAGAACACGAGTGAGAGAGAGAGAGCACGAGAGAGAGAGAACACGAGAAGAGAGAGAGAACACGAGCGAGAGAGAGAACATGAGCGAGCGAGATAGCGAGAGAGATCGAGACAGAGAGAGCGAACACGAGAGAGAGAGAGAGAGAGAGAAAGAGAGAACACGAGAGAGAGAGAGAGAGAACACAAGAGAGAGCGAGAGAGAAAGAGAGAACATGAGCAACAGAGAGAGAACACAAGGGAGAAAGAGAGAACACGAGAGAGAGAGAGAGAGAACACGAGAGAACGAGAACACGAGAGAGAGAGAGAGAGAGAGAGAGAACACACGAGAGAGAGAGATAGAACACGAGAGAGAGAGAACATACGAGAGAGAGAGAGAGAGAGATAGAACACGAGCAACAGAGAGAGAACACAAGGGAGAGAGAGAGAGAAAACACGAGAGAGAGAGAACACAAGAGAGAGAGAGAGAGAGAACAAGAGAGAGAGGGAGAGAACACAAGGGAGAGAGAAAGAGAGAGAGAGAGATCAAGTGAGAGGAGTGAGAACACGAGAGATTGAGAACACGAGAGAAAGAATACAAGTGAGCGAGAGAGAGAGAGAGAAAACACACGAGCAAGAGAGGGAGAGAACACAAGGGAGAGAGAGAGAGAGAGAACACGAGGGAGAGAGATAGAGAACGAGAGAGAGAGAGTGAGAATACGAGAGAGTGAGAACATGAGAGAATGAGAACACGAGCGAGAGAGAATACGAGTGAGCGAGAGAGAGAGAACACACGAGAGAAAGAGAGAGAACACACGAGAGACAGAGAGAGAACACACGAGAGAGAGTGAGAACAAAAGTGAGAGAGAGAGACAACATGAGCGAGAGAGAGAACACGAGCGAGAGAGAGAGAGAACACGAGCAAGAGAGAGAGAGAACACGGGCATGAGAGAGAGATAGAGACAACACGAGCGAGAGAGAGAATACACGAGCAAGAGAGAGAACACGGGTGAGAGAGAGAGAACACGGGCGAGAGGGAGAGAACACGGGCGAGAGAGAGAGAACACGGGCGAGAGAGAGAGAGAGAGAGAACACGAGACAAAGAATGAGAACACGAGCGAGTGAGAGAATATGAGTGAGCGAGAGAGAGAGAGAACAAACGAGAGAGAGAGAGAGAGAACACAAGTGAGAGAGAAAGAGAGAGACATCATGAGCGAGAGAGAGAACACGAGCGAGAGAGAGAGAACACAAGGGAGAGAGAGAGAACACAAGGGGAGAGAGAGAGAGAACACGAGAGAGAGAACACGAGAGAGAGAGAGAGAGAACACGAGAGAGAGAGAGAGAGAACAAGAGAGAGAGGGAGAGAACACAAGGGAGAGAGACAGAGAACAAGAGAAAGAGAGAGTGAGAACACGAGAGATTGAGAACACGAGAGAAAGAATGAGAACACGAGCGAGAGAGAGAATACGAGTGAGCGAGAGAGAGAGAGAACACACGAGAGAGAGAGAGAGAACACGAGAGAGAGAGAACACGAGAGAGAAAGTGAGAATACAAGTGAGCGAGAGAGAGAGAACACACGAGAGAGAGAGAGAGAGAACACGAGAGAGTGTGAGAATACGAGAGATTGAGAACACGAGAGAAAGAATGAGAACACGAGCGAGAGAGAGAATACGAGTGAGCGAGAGAGAACACACGAGAGACAGAGAGAACACACGAGAGAGAGAGAGAGAGAGAGAGACAACACGAGCAAGAAAGAGAACACGGGTGAGAGAGAGAGAACACGGGCGAGAGAGAGAGAACACGGGGGCGGCACGGTGGCACAGTGGTTAGCACTGCTGCCTCACAGCGCCAGAGACCCGGGTTCAATTCCCGCCTCAGGCGACTGACTGTGTGGAGTTTACACGTTCTCCCCGTGTCTGCGTGGGTTTCCTCCGGGTGCTCCGGTTTCCTCCCACAGTCCAAAGATGTGCGGGGCCAGGTGAATTGGCCATACTAAATTGCCCGTAGTGTTAGTTAAGGGGCAAATGTAGGGGTATGGGTGGGTTTTGCTTCAGCGGGTCGGTGTGGACTTGTTGGGCCGAAGGGCCTGTTTCCACACTGTAATGTAATGTAATCTAATCTAATCTAATCTGTAACGAGAGCACGAGAGAGAGAGAACGAGAGAGAAAGAAAGAGAACACGAGCGAGAGAGAGCACGAGAGAGAGGAGAACACATGGGCGAGAGAGAGAGAACACGGGCCAGAGAGAGAGAGAGAACATGAGAGAGGGAGAGAGAGAAAACACGAGACAGTGAGAACACGAGAGAAAGAATGAGAACACGAGCGAGTGAGAGAATACGAGTGAGCGAGAGAGAGAGAGAGAACACAGGAGAGAGAGAGAGAGCACGAGCGAGAGTAAGAGAGAGAACAAACGAGAGAGAGACAACATGAGCGAGAGTAAGACAGAGAACACTAGCGAGAGAGAGAGAGAACACGAGAGAGAGAGAACACGAGCGAGAGAGAGAACACGAGCGAGAGAGACAGAGAACACGAACGAGAGAGAGAGAACACGAACGAGAGAGAGAACACGAAGGAGAGAGAGAACACGAACGAGAGAGAGAACGAGAGAGAGAACGAGCGAGAGAGAGAACGAGCGAGAGAGAGAACGAGCGAGAGAGAGAACGAGAGAGAGAACACTAGCGAAAGTGAACACGAGAGAGAGAGAGAGAGAACACGAGAGAGAAAACACGAGAGCGCGAGAGAGAGAGAAAACACGAGAGAGAGAGAGAACACGAGAGAGCGAGAGAACGCGAGCAAGAGAGAGAACACAAGGGAGAGAGAGAGAACACAAGAGAGAGAACACGAGAGAGAGAGAAAAAACACGAGAGAGAGAGAACACGAGAGAGAAAACACGAGAGAGCGAGAGAGAGTGAGAGCGCGAGAGACAGAGCACGAGAGAGTACACGAGGAGAGAGAGAACACGAGCGAGAGCGAGAGAGAGAGAACATGAGAGAGAGGGAGCGTGAGAGCGAGAGAGAGAACACGAGAGAGAAAACACGAGCGAGCGAGACAGTGAGATAGAGCACGAGAGAGAGAGCATGAGAGGGAACAAGAGAGAGAGAGCACGAGAGAGAGAGAGAGCACGAGCGAGCGAGAGAGCGAGAGCGACAGAGAGAGAGAGAGCGAGAGAGCAAACACGCAAGAGAGAGAGAGCATGGGAGAGAGAGTGAGAGAGAGAAAGAGGGAGAAAGAGGGAGAGAGAAAGAGAACGAGAGAGAAAACACGAGAGAGAGTGAGAGCACAAGAGAGAACACGAGACAGAGAGAGAACACGAGCGAGTGAGAACACGAGCGAGTGAGAGCGAGAGAGACAGCAAGTGAACACGAGCGAGTGAGAGAAAGAGAACACTAGCGAGAGAGAGAGAACACGAGAGAGAAAACACGAGAGAGAACACGAGTGAGAGAGAGAGAACACGAGCGATCGAGAGAGCGCGAGAGAGGGAGAGCGAGAGAGAGCGAACACGAGCAAGAAAGAGAGAACGCAAGGGAGAGAGAGAGAACACTAGAGAGAGAGTGAGAGAGAGAGAGAACACGAGAGAGAGAGTGAGAGCACGAAAGAGAGAGAACACGAGCGGGAGAGAGAGAACACGAGCGAGCGAGATAGCGAGAGAGATCGAGACAGAGAAAGCGAAAACGAGAGAGAGAGAGAGAACACGAGAGAGAGCGAGAGAAAAAGAGAACACGAGCAAGAGAGAGAGAACACAAAGGAAAGAGAGAGAACACGAGAGAGAGAGAGAGAGAGAAAACACGAGAGAGAGAGAACACGAGAGAGAGAGAGAGAGAGCATGGGAGAGAACACGCGAGAGAGAGAGAACATGAGAGAGAGAGAGAGAGAACAAGAGAGATTGAGAGCGAACACGAGAGAGAAAACACGAGAGAGAACACGAGAGAGAACACGAGAAGAGAGAGAGAACACGAGCGAGAGAGAGAGAGAGAGAGAGAACACGAGAAGAGAGAGAGAACGCGAGAAGAGAGAGAGAACACGAGAAGAGAGAGAGAACGCGAGAAGAGAGAGAACGCGAGAAGAGAGAGAGAACACGAGCGAGCGAGATAGCGAGAGAGAGCGAGACAGAGAGAGCGAACACGAGAGAGAGCGAGAGAGAACACAAGGGAGAAAACACGAGAGAGTGAGAGTATAAGAGAGAACACGAGACAGAGCGAGAGAGAACGAGCGAGAGAGAGAATGAGAGAGAGAACACTAGCGAGAGTGAACACAAGAGAGAGAACACGAGAGAGAAAACACGAGAGAGCACGAGAGAGAGAGAACACGAGAGAGAAAACACGAGAGCGCGAGACAGAGAGAGATAGAGCACGAGAGAGAGAGTGTACACGAGCGAGCGAGAGAGTTAGTGCGAGAGAGAGCGAGAGCAGAGAGAGTGCGAGTGCAAGAGCGCGACAGAACACGAGCAAGTGAGAGAGAGAGAGGGAGTGTGAGAGAGCGAGAGAGAGAACACGAGAGAGAAACACGAGAGAGCGAGACAGAGAGATAGAGCACGAGAGAGAGCACGAGAGAGAACAAGAGAGAGAGAGCACGAGAGAGCGAGAGCGAGAGAGAGAGCGAGGGCGAGAGCGAGAGAGCAAACACGCAAGAGAGAGAGAGAGCATGGGAGAGAACACGAGAGAGAGAGAGAACGAGAGGGAGACAGGGAGAGAGAGTGAGAGAACAAGAGAGATAGAGAGAGAACACGAGAGAGAAAACACGAAAGAGAACACAAGAGAGAGAGAACACGAGCGAGAGAGAGAGAACACGAGCGAGAGAGAGAGAGAGAACACGAGCGAGAGAGAGAGAGAGAGAGAGCACGAGAGAGAGAGAGCACGAGAGAGAGAGAGAGCACGAGAGAGAGAGAACACAAGAAGAGAGAGAGAGAACACGAGCGAGAGAGAGAGAACACGAGAAGGGAGAGAGAGAACACGAGAAGAGAGAGAACACTAGCGAGAGAGAGAGAACACGAGCGAGCGAGACAGCGAGAGAGACAGAGAGAGCGAACACGAGAGAGCGAGAGAGAACACAAGAGAGAAAACACGAGAGCGCGAGACAGAGAGAGAGAGAGAACACACGAGAGAGAAAACACGAAAGTGAGAGCACAAGAGAGAACATGAGACAGAGAGAGAACACGAGCGAGAGAGAACATGAGCGAGTGAGAACACGAGCGAGTGAGAGCGAGAGAGAGCGAGAGCAAGATAACACGAGGGAGTGAGAGAAAGAGAACACTAGCGAGAGAGAGAGAGAACATGAGAGAGAAAACACGAGAGAGAGGGCATGAGAGAGAACACGAGCAAGCGAGAGAGAACACGAGCGAGCGAGAGAGAACGAGAGAGAGAGTGAGAGAGAACGAGAGAGAGAGCGAGAGAGAATGAGAGAGAGAGCGAGAGAGAATGAGAGAGAGAGAGAGAGAGAACACGAGTGAGACAGAGAGAACACGAGCGAGAGAGAGAGAACATGAGTGAGCGAGATAGCGAGAGAGATCGAGACAGAGAGAGCGAACACGAGAGAGAGAGAGAGAGAGAACACGAGAGAGAGCGAGAGAGAAAGAGAGAACACGAGCAAGAGAGAGAGAGAACACAAGGGAGAGAGAGAGAACACGAGAGAGAGAGAGAACACGAGAGAGAGAGAACACGAGAGAGAGAGAACACGAGAGAGAGAGAACACGAGAGAGAGAAAACACGAGGGAGAGAAAACACGAGGGAGAGAAAACACGAGGGAGAGAGAGAGAGAGAGAACATGAGGGAGAGAGAGAGAGAGAGAGAGAACAAGAGAGAGAGGGAGAGAGAGAGAGAGAGAGAGAAAACAAGAGAGAGACAGGGAGAGAACACAAGGGAGAGAGAGAGAGAGAGAGAGAGAGAACGAGCGAGAGAGACCGAGCGAGAGAGAGAACGAGAGAGAGAGAACGAGAGAGAGAACACTAGCGATAGTGAACACGAGAGAGAGAGAGAGAGAACACGAGAGAGAAAACACGAGAGAGCGAGAGAGAGCAAGAGAACACGAGCAAGAGAGAGAGAGAACACAAGGGAGAGAGAGAGAACACGAGAGAGAGAGAGAGAACACGAGAGAGAACACGAGAGAGAACACGACAGAGAAAACACGAGAGAGCGAGAGAGAGTGAGAGCACGAGAGACAGAGCACAAGAGAGAACACGAGAGAGAGAGTACACGAGGAGAGAGAGAGAGAGAACACGAGCGAGAGCGACAGCGAGAGAAAGCGAGAGAGCGAGAGAGAGAGAACACGAGCGAGAGAGAACATGAGAGAGAGAGAGCGCGAGTGTGAGAGAGCGAGAGAGAAAGAACACGAGAGAGAAAACACGAGAGAGCGAGACAGAGAGAGATAGAGCACGAGAGAGAGAGTACACGAGCGAGCGAGAGCGAGAGCGAGACAGAGCGAGAGTGAGAGAGAGTGCGAGAGAGAACACGAGAGAGAGGGAGAACAAGAGAGATAGAGTGAGAACACGAGAGATTGAGAACACGAGAGAAAGAATGAGAACACGAGCGAGAGAGAGACTACGAGTGAGTGAGAGAGAGAGAACACGAGCGAGAGAGGGAACACGAGAGAGAGAAAACACGAGAGAGAGAGAGAGAATATGAGTAAGAGAGAGAGAGAACACGAACGATCGAGAGAGAACACGAGAGAGAGAGAGAGAGACAACATGAGCGTGAGAGAGAACACGAGCGAGAGAGAGAGAACACGAGCGAGAGAGAGAGAGAACACGAGAAGAGAGAGAGAACACGAGAGAGAGAGAGCGCACGTGGAAGCGAGAGAGAACACAAGCGAATGAGAGAGAACACGAGCGAGCGAGATAGCGAGCGAGAGCGAGACAGAGAGTGCGAACACGAGAGAGAGAGAGCGAGAGAGAACACAAGGGAGAAAACACGAGAGAGAGTGAGAGCACAAGAGAGAACACGAGACAGAGCGAGAGAGAACGAGCAAGAGAGAACGAGCGAGAGAGAGAATGAGAGAGAGAACACTAGCGAGAGTGAACACGAGAGAGAGAGAGAGAGAGAACACGAGAGAGAAAACACGAGAGAGCGAGAGAGAGAGAGAACACGAGAGAGAGCGAGAGAGAGAGAGAGAGCGCAAGAGAACGAGATCGAGAGAACACGAGAGAGAGAACGAAAACACGAGAGAGAGAACACGAGAGAAAACACGAGAGAGCGAGAGAGAGCACAAGAGAGAACACGAGAGAGAAAGTACACGAGGAGAGAGAGAGAGAACACGAGCGTGAGCGACAGCGAGAGAAAGCGAGAGAGCGAGAGAGAGAAAACACAGGAGAGAGAGAGAGAGCACGAGCAAGAGAAAAAGAGAGAGAACAAACGAGAGAGAGAGAGAGAACACGAGCGAGCGAGAGAGAGCAAGACAGAGACAGAACACGAGAAGAGAGAGAGAACATGAGCGAGAGAGAGAGAACACGAGCGAGCGAGACAGAGAGAGCGAACACGAGAGAGAGTGAGAGAGAACACAAGAGAGGGAGAGAGCGAGCATGGGAGAGAACACGAGAGAGAGACAGAGAACATGAGAGAGAGAGAACACGAGAGAGAAAACACGAGAGAGAGAGAGAGTGAGAGCACAGGAGAGAACACGAGACAGAGAGAGAGAACACGAGCAAGAGAGAACATGAGCGAGTGAGAGCGAGAGAGAGAGAGAGCGAGAGAACACGAACGAGTGAGAGAAAGAGAACACGAGCGAGTGAGAGAAAGAGAACACTAGCGAGAGAGAGAGAACACAAGAGAGAAAACACGAGAGAGCGAGACAGAGAGAGAGCAGGAGAGAGAACAAGAGAGAGAGAGAGCACGAGCGAGCGAGAGAGAGCGAGGGTGAGAGAGAGAGCGAGGGTGAGAGCGAGAGAGAGAGTGAGGGTGAGAGCGAGAGAGAGAGCAAGAGAACACGAGCAAGAGAGAGAGAACACGAGAGAGAGGGAGTGTGAGAGAGCGAGAGAGAGAGAACACGAGAGAGAAAACACGAGAGCGCGAGACAAAGACAGATAGAGCACGAGAGCGAGAACACGAGAGAGAGAGAACACGAGAGCGAACACGAGAGCGAGAGAACACGAGCGAGAGAGAGAACACTAGCAAGAGAGAGAACACTAGCAAGAGAGAGAACACTAGCAAGAGAGAGAGAACACGAGAGAGAGAGAACACGAGAGAGAGAGAGAACACGAGAGAGCGAGAGAGCGAGAGAAAACACGACGAGAGAGAGAACATGAGCAAGAGAGAGAGAGAAAATGAGCGAGAGAGAGAGAGAGAGAGAACACGAACGATCAAGAGAGAACACGAGAGAGAGACAACATGAGCATGAGAGAGAACACGAGCGAGAGAGAGAGAGAACCCGAGAAGAGAGAGAGAACACGAGAGAGAGAGAGCGCACGTGGAAGCGAGAGAGAGAACACGAGCGAGAGACAGAGAACACAAGGGAGAGAGAACACGAGCGAGAGAGAGAGAGAACACGAGAAGAGAGAGAGAACACGAGAGAGAGAGAGCGCACGTGGAAGCGAGAGAGAGAACACGAGCGAGAGACAGAGAACACAAGGGAGAGAGAACACGAGCGAGAGAGAGAGAGAGAGAGAGAGAACACACGAGAAGAGAGAGAGAACACAAGCGAATGAGAGAGAACACGAGCAAGCGAGATAGCGAGCGAGAGCGAGACAGAGAGAGCGAACACGAGAGAGAGAGAGCGAGAGAGAACACAAGGGAGAAAACACGAGAGAGAGTGAGAGCACAAGAGAGAACACGAGTCAGAGCGAGAGAGAACGAGCAAGAGAGAACGAGCGAGAGAGAGAATGAGAGAGAGAACACTAGCGAGAGTGAACACGAGAGAGAGAGAGAGAGAGAGAGAACACGAGAGAGAAAACACGAGAGAGCGAGAGAGAGAGAGAACACGAGAGAGCGAGAGAGAGAGAAAGAGAGAGCGCGAGAGAACACGAGAGAGAGAACACGAGAGAGAGAGAACGAAAACACGAGAGAGAGAACACGAGAGAAAACACGAGAGAGCGAGAGAGAGTACGAGAGAGAGCACAAGAGAGAACATGAGAGAGAAAGTACACGAGGAGAGAGAGAGAACACGAGCGTGAGCGACAGCGAGAGAGCGAGAGAGAGAAAACACAGGGGAGAGAGAGAGAGAGAGCACGAGCAAGAGAAAGAGAGAGAACAAACGAGAGAGAGAGAGAACACACGAGAGAGAGAGAACACAAGTGAGAGAGAGAACACAAGTGAGAGAGAGAACACAAGTGAGAGAGAGAGAGACAACATGAGCGAGAGAGAGCACACGAGTGAGAGAGAGAGAACACGAGATAGAGAGAACGAGCGAGAGAGAGAGAACGAGAGAGAGAGAATACGAGCGAGAGAGAGAGAGAACACAGGAGAGAGAGAGAGAGAGAGCACGAGCGAGAGAAAGAGAGAACACAGAGAGAGAGAGCGAGAGAGAGCGAGAGAGAACATGAGAGAGAAAACACGAGAGAGCGAGACAGAGAGATAGAGCACGAGAGAGAGAGAGCACGTGAGAGAACAAGTGAGAGAGAGAGCACAAGTGAGAGAGAGAGAACACGAGAAGAGAGGGAGAACACGAGAAGAGAGGGAGAACACGAGAGAGAGAGAGAGCACATGCAAGCAAGAGAGAGAACACGAGTGAGAGAGAGAAAACACGAGTGAGAGTGAGAACACGAGAAGAGAGAGAACACGAGCGAGAGTGAGAGAGAACACGAGTGAGAGAGAACACGTGAGAGCAAACACGAGAGCAAACACGAGAGAGCAAACACGAGAGAGCAAACACGAGAGAGCAAACACGAGAGAGCAAACACGAGAGAGCAAACACCCAAGAGAGAGAGAGAGCATGGGAGAGAACACGAGAGAGAGAGAACATGAGAGAGAGAGAGAGAACACGAGAGAGAGAACACGAGCGAGAGAGAGTGAGAGAGGGAGAGCGAGAGAACACGAGCGAGTGAGAGAAAGAGAACACTAGAGAGAGAGAGAGAACACGAGAGAGAAAACACGAGAGAGAGAGCACGAGAGAGAGCACGAGAGAGAGAACACGAGCGAGAGAGAGTGAGAGAGGGAGAGAGAGAGCAAGAGAGAGACAGAACATGAGAAAAGAGAGAGAGAACATGAGCGAGAGAGAGAGAACACGAGCGAGCGAGACAGAGAGAGCGAACACGAGAGAGAGTGAGAGAGAACACAAGAGAGGGAGAGAGCGAGCATGGGAGAGAACACGAGAGAGAGAGAGAGAGAACATGAGAGAGAGAACACGAGAGAGAAAACACGAGAGAGAGAGTGAGAACACGAGCAAGAGAGAACATGAGCGAGTGAGAGCGAGAGAGAGAGAGAGCGAGAGAACACGAATGAGTGAGAGAAAGAGAATACGAGCGAGTGAGAGAAAGAGAACACTAGCGAGAGAGAGAACACAAGAGAGAAAACACGAGAGAGCGAGACAGAGAGATAGAGCACGAGAGAGAGAGAGCACGAGAGAGAACAAGAGAGAGAGAGAGCACGAGCGAGCGAGAGAGAGAGCGAGGGTGAGAGCGAGAGAGAGAGCGAGGGTGAGAGCGAGAGAGAGAGCGAGGGTGAGAGCGAGAGAGAGAGTGAGGGTGAGAGCGAGAGAGAGAGCAAGAGAACACGAGCAAGAGAGAGAGAACGCGAGAGAGAGAGTGAGAGCACAGGAGAGAACACGAGACAGAGAGAGAGAACACGAGCGAGAGAGAACATGAGCGAGTCAGAGAAAGAGAACACGAGCGAGTGAGAGAAAGAGAACACTAGCGAGAGAGAGAGAACGCGACAGAGAAAATACGAGAGAGTACACGAGAGCAAGAGAGAGAACACGAGAGAGCGAGAGAGAGAGAGAACACGAGAGAAAATGCGAGAGAGCGAGCGAGAAAGAGTGAGTGAGAGCACGAGAGAGAGAGCGAGAGCGACAGCAAGAGAGAGCGAGTGAAAGCGAGATTGAGAGCGAGATCGAGAGCGAGAGAACACGAGCGAGAGCGAGAGAACACTAGCGAGAGAGAGAGAATACGAGAGAGCGAGAGAGTGTGATGGAGTGTGAGAGCACAAGACAGAGCGCACGAGAAAGAACATGAGAGAGAGAACATGAGCGAGAGAGAGAGAACATGAGCGAGAGAGAGAGAGAGAACATGAGAGAGCGAGAGAGCGAACATGAGCGCGAGAAAGAAAGAGAACACGAGCGACAGAGAAAGAGAGAACACGAGCGAGAGAGAGGGAACACGAGTGAGTGAGAGAGCGACAGAGAGAGAGCGAGAGAGAGAGAGCGAGAGAGAGAGAGAGCGAGCGAGCGAGAGAGAGAGCGAGAGCGAGAGAGAGCGAGAGCGAGAGAATACGAGAGAGAGAGAGAGAGTGAGAGCACGAGAGAGAGAGAGAGTGAGAGCACGAGAGAGAGAGAGTGAGAGCACGAGAGAGAACGAACACAAGCGTGAGAGAAAGAGAACACGAGCGACAGAGAAAGAGAGAACACGAGCGAGAGAGAGAGAACACGAGCGAGTGAGAGAGTGACAGAGAGAGAGCGAGAGAGAGAGAGAGAGCGAGAGCGAGAGCGAGAGCGAGAGAGCGAGAGAGCGAGAGAGAGAGAGAGAGCGAGAGCGAGAGCGAGAGAGAGCGCGAGAGTGAGAGAGAGAACACGAGAGAGAGAGTGAGAGCACGAGAGAGAGAACACGAGAGAGAGTGAGAGCACGAGAGAGAGAACACGAGAGAGAGAGAGAGAGAGAACACGCGGGAGAGAGAGAGAGAGAGAAGAGAGAGAGAGAGAGAGAAGAGAGAGAGAGAAGAGAGAGAGAGAGAACACGAGAGAGAGAGAGAACACGAGAGAAAGAATGAGAACACGAGCGAGAGAGAGAGAGAACATTAGCGAGAGAGAGAGAACATTAGCGAGAGAGAGAGAGAGAAAGAACACGAGAGAGAAAACACGAGATAGAGAGAGAACACGGGTGAGAGAGAGAGAGAACACGTGCGAGAGAGAGAGAACACATGCGAGAGAGAGAGAGAGAGAAAAAAGGAGCGAGAGAGGGAGAGAGAGAGAGGGAGAGAGAGAACACGGGTGAGAGAGAGAGAACCCAAGCGAGAGAGAGAGAGAACACAAGCGAGAGAGAGAGAGAGAGAGAGAGAGAACATGACAGAGAGAGAGAGGGAGAGAGAGAACACGAGCGAGAGAGAGAGAGAGAGAGAGAGAACACGAGCGAGAGAGAGAGAGAGAGAAAACACGAGAGAGTGAGCGAGAGCGAGAGAGAACACGAGGGAGAAATCACGAGAGAGCGAGACAGAGAGAGAAAGAGCACAAGACAGAGTGCACGAGGGAGAACATGAGAGAGAGAGAGCACGAGAGAGAACGCAAGAGAGAGAGATCACGAGAGAGAGATCACGAGAGAGAGAGAAAACACGAGAGAGCGAGAGATAGGGAGTGTGAGAGCACGAGAGAGACCATAAGAGAGAGAGAGAGAGCATGAGAGAGAACACGAGAGAGAGAGAGATCACGAGAGAGAGCGAGAACATGAGCGAGAGAGAGAGAGAGAACATGAGAGAGAAAACACGAGAGAGTGAGAGAGAGGGAGTGTGAGAGCACGAGAGAGAACATGAGAGAGAGAGAGGGAGAGAGAGAACACGAGCGAGAGAGAGAACACAAGCGAAAGAGAGAGAGAGAGAGAGAGAGAACACCAGAGAGAGAGGGAGAGAGAGAACACGAGAGAGCGAGTGAGAGCGAGCGAGAGCGAGAGAGAACACGAGGGAGAAATCAATAGAGAGCGAGACAGAGAGAGAAAGAGCACGAGACAGAGTGCACGAGAGAGAACATGAGAGAGAGAGAGAGAGCACGAGAGAGAACACAAGAGAGAGAGATCACGAGAGAGCGAGAAAGAGAGAGAGAGAGAGAGAGAACATGAGAGAAAACACGAGAGAGCGAGAGAGAGAGGGAGTGTGAGAGCACGAGAGAGAACATGAGAGAGAGAGAGAGAACACGAGAAGAGAGAGAGAACATGAGAGAGAAAACACGAGGGAGCGAGACAGAGAGAGATAGAGCACGAGAGAGTGAGAGCACGAGAGAGAACATGAGAGAGAGAGAGAGAGAAAACACGAGCGAGAGAGAGAGAGGGAGAACGAGCGAGAGAGAGAACATGAGCGAGAGAGAGAACATTAGTGAGAGAGAGAGAAAACACGAGAGAGAGAGAACACTAGCGAGAGAGAGAAAACACGAGAAAGCGAGAGAGAGAGAGAGCGAGAGCACGAGAGAGAGAACACGAGAGAGAACATGAGAGAGAAGAGAGAGAGAGAAAACACGAGCGAGAGAGAGAACATTAGCGAGAGAGAGAGAACATTAGTGAGAGAGAGAGAAAACACGAGAGAGAGAGGACACTAGCGAGAGAGAGAAAACACGAGAAAGCGAGAGAGAGCACGAGAGAGAGAGCACGAGAGAGCGAGCACGAGAGAGAGAGCACGAGAGAGCGAGCACGAGAGAGAGAGAACACGAGGAGACAGAGAACATGAACGAGAGAGAGAGAGAGAGAGCGAGAGCAACAGCGAGAGAGAGAGAGAGACAGTGCACGAGAGAACACGAGCGAGAGAGAGAGAACACGACAGAGAACACGAGAGAGAAAACACGAGAGAGCGAGGGAGAGAGAGAAAGAGCACAAGACAGAGTGCACGAGGGAGAACATGAGAGAGAGAGAGAGCACGAGAGAGAACACAAGAGAGAGAGATCAAGAGAGAGAGATCACGAGGGAGAGATCACGAGAGAGAGATCACGAGAGAGAGATCACGAGAGAGAGATCACGAGAGAGAGAGAGAACACGAGAGAGAAAACACGAGAGAGCGAGAGAGAGGGAGTGTGAGAGCACGAGAGAGACCATAAGAGAGAGAGAGAGCATGAGAGAGAACACGAGAGAGAGAGAGAGATCACGAGAGAGAGCGAGAACACGAGCGAGAGAGAGAGAGAGAGAGAGAGAACACGAGAGAGAAAACACGAGAGAGTGAGAGAGAGGGAGTGTCAGAGCACGAGAGAGAACATGAGAGAGAGAGAAAGAGAGAGAGAGAGAGAGAACACGAGCGAGAGAGGGAGAGAGAGAGAGAGAGAGAACACGAGCGAGAGAGGGAGAGAGAGAGAGAACACGAGCGAAAGAGAGAGAGAGAGAGAGAGAACACCAGAGAGAGAGGGATGGAGAGAACACGAGAGAGCGAGTGAGAGCGAGCGAGAGCGAGAGAGAACACGAGGGAGAAATCACTGGAGAGCGAGACAGAGAGAGAAAGAGCACGAGACAGAGTGCACGAGAGAGAACATGAGAGAGAGAGAGAGAGCACGAGAGAGAACACGAGAGAGAACACGAGAGAGAGAGATCACGAGAGAGCGAGAAAGAGAGAGAGAGAGAGAACACGAGAGAAAACACGAGAGAGCGAGAGAGAGAGGGAGTGTGAGAGCACGAGAGAACATGAGAGAGAACATGAGAGAGAGAGAGAACACGAGAAGAGAGAGAGAACATGAGAGAGAAAACACGAGAGAGCGAGACAGAGAGAGATAGAGCACGAGAGAGTGAGAGCACGAGAGAGAGAGAGAAAATACAAGCGAGAGAGAGAGGGAGAACGAGCGAGAGAGAGAACATTAGCGAGAGAGAGAACATGAGAGAGAAAACACGAGAGAGCGAGACAGAGAGAGATAGAGCACGAGAGAGTGAGAGCACGAGAGAGAGAGAGAAAATACAAGCGAGAGAGAGAGGGAGAACGAGCGAGAGAGAGAACATTAGCGAGAGAGAGAACATTAGTGAGAGAGAGAGAAAACATGAGAGAGAACACTAGCGAGAGAGAGAAAACACGAGAAAGCGAGAGAGAGAGAGCGAGAGAGAACATGAGAGAGAGAGAAAACACGAGCGAGAGAGAGAGGGAGAACGAGCGAGAGAGAGAACATTAGCGAGAGAGAGAACATTAGTGAGCGAGAGAGAAAACACGAGAGAGAGAGAACACTGGCGAGAGAGAGAAAACACGAGAAAGCGAGAGAGAGAGAGCGAGAGCACGAGAGCGAGAGCACGAGAGAGAGAGCACGAGAGAGAGAGCACGAGAGAGAGAGAACACGAGGAGACAGAGAACATGAGAGAGAGAGAGCGAGAGCAACAGCGAGAGAGAGAGAGAAAGTGCGCGAGAGAACACGAGCGAAAGAGAGAGAACACGAAAGAGAACACGAGAGAGAAAACTCGAGAGAGCGAGAGAGAGAGGGTGTGTGAGAACACGAGAGAG